>NW_025533703.1:375000-480000 GCF_020615455.1 Coregonus clupeaformis
TTTTATTTTACTTCTGCTCTTTTTTTCTCAACACTTTTTTTGTTGTTGTTTTTTTGTTTTTACTTTTTTTGTTAAAAAGAAATGCACTGTTGGATAAGGGCTGTAAGTAAGCATTTCACTGTAATGTCTGCACCTGTTGTATTCGGCGCATGTGGCCAATAAAATTTGATTTGATTTGATTTGATTTGATACATCAGAAAAGCATAACTTATTATTTGGTACAGAAACCTTTGTTTGCAATTACAGAGATCATACCTTTCCTGTAGGTCTTGACCAGGTTTGCACACACTGCAGCAGGGATTTTGGCCCACTCCTCCATTCAGACCTTCTCCAGATCCTTCAGGTTTCGGGGCTGTCGCTGGGCAATACGGACTTTCAGCTCCCTCCAAAGATTTTCTATTGGGTTCAGGTCTGGAGACTGGCTAGGCCACTCCAGGACCTTGAGATGCTTCTTACGGAGCCACTCATTAGTTGCCCTGGCTGTGTGTTTCGGGTCGTTGTCATGCTGGAAGACCCAGCCACGACCCATCTTCAATGCTCTTACTGTTGGAAGGAGGTTGTTGGCCAAGATCTCACGATACATGGCCCCATCCATCCTCCCCTCAATACGGTGCAGTCGTCCTGTCCCCTTTGCAGAAAAGCATCCCCAAATAATTATGTTTCCACCTCCACGCTTCACAGTTGGGATGGTGTTCTTGGGGTGGTACTCATCCTTCTTCTTCCTCCAAACATGGTGAGTGGAGTTTAGACCAAAAAGCTCTATTTTTGTCTCATCAGACCAAATGACCTTCTCCCATTCCTCCTCTGGATCATCCAGATGGTCACTGGCAAACTTCAGATGGGCCTGGACATGGGCTGGCTTGAGCAGGGGGACCTTGCGTGCGCTACAGGATTTTAATCCATGACGGCGTAGTGTGTTACTAATGGTTTTCTTTGAGACTGTGGTCCCAGCTCTCTTCAGGTCATTGACCAGGTCCTGCCGTGTAGTTCTGGGCTGATCCCTCACCTTCCTCATGATCATTGACGCCCCACGAGGTGAGATCTTGCATGGAGCCCCAGACCGAGGGTGATTGACCGTCATCTTGAACTTCTTCCATTTTCTAATAATTGCACCAACAGTTGTTGCCTTCTCACCAAGCTGCTTGCCTATTGTCCTGTTGCCCATCCCAGCCTTGTGCAGGTCTACAATTGTATCCCTGATGTCCTCACACAGCTCTCTGGTCTTGGCCATTGTGGAGAGGTTGGAGTCTGTTTGATTGAGTGTGTGGACAGGTTTCTTTTATACAGGTAACGAGTTCAAACAGGTTCAGTTAATACAGGTAATGAGTGGAGAACAGGAGGGCTTCTTACAGAAAAACTAACAGGTCTGTGAGAGCCGGAATTCTTACTGGTTGCTAGGTGATCAAATACTTATGTCATGCAATAAAATGCAAATTAATTACTTAAAAATCATACAATGTGATTTTCTGGATTTTTGTTTTAGATTCCGTCTCTCACAGTTGAAGTGTACCTATGATAAAAATGACAGACCTCTACATGCTTTGGAAGTAGGAAAACCTGCAAAATCGGCAGTGTATCAAATACTTGTTCTCCCCACTGTATGTATGTATGTATGTGTGTGTATGTGTGTATGTGTGTGTGTGTGTGTGTGTGTGTGTGTGTGTGTGTGTCACTTGATGTTTAGCCTCACTGCTTGGGGATAGGAGCTATCATTGAACCTGGTGGTCAGTCTTCAGGCTGCTGTACAGCTTGACGGACCGTAGAGTATTGAACATTTATCCTCCTTTATTTGGAGTTCTGAGAATAAAACAACTTCAGAACAATCAATATAGAAATATCTGTTTACAGTACTACAGATCTGTTCAATAAGTGATTGTTGTTGTTGTTGATGATGATGATGACTTTATTTAATCCATTAGGAAATTATTTTTGCATCATACATCATGTAATCTTAAATAGAAAGACGTAGACAGACATGAAACACGTCACACACATTAAATACATAGTGCAATAGACTTACAGACAGACAGTAATCACATAGACAACCATATAGCACAATACAACTCAACACAATATGAGCCTGGTTCATTTTCAGTAATGAGGCCCTGTACCCCATTTCCAGTTTATACTTCAATGTATCAGGTGTAGTTATTCACCAGCTATAGAGTGAGTTGTTGTTTATGTTTCTAAGACTGCAGGGTGGGAGATGCAACAATGGCCTTGAGAACAGCAGGAAGTGTGTTGGTGGTCTTTCTCTGGTCTGTAGCAGGTATGGTCTCATTCTTATATTTTAGTTGCTCTGTTTAACAATCTACAGACATTTCTAAAAGGATAAGAATCATAATATTATTCTGGTGTGTTCTGTTAGGCGTCTCCACTTCCCTTTAAATAGTTATCTTTCACACCTCACTGAGTGATGCTTATCTGTGGTTTCCATTCACACTCAACTCAACAACTACGGCAACAAATTGTGGACAAACCCTACTGTTAGTGTGAGCCAAAAGACCTTGACTTAATTATGATACCATTGTATTGTGTGACTGTGTTTCAGTGGTACTGGGTCAGAATGGCTGGAGTGTGAGCTACACCAAGGATAGTATCTGTACCTTGAAGGGGTCAACAGTGGAGCTGTCCTGCTCCTACACATATCCCAGAGGTTATACAGTCACGACAACCAAATGGTATAAATGGAAGAATTTGATCTCGACTGAAATCCAAGATAAATATGAGGATCGTATGGAGTACCGTGGGAACAAGGAGAATGACTGCACCCTGAGAATCACAGACCTGAGAGAGGAGGATTCAGCATCATATTACTTCTCATTTACAGCAGGCTTATGGACATTTAGCTCAGATGTTACTCTCTCTGTCACAGGTAGGGCAGTCATAGAGACACAGTAGTGGTATGTGATGGAAAAATACCAAATCTAGTATATCATATAAGAGGACATATATAGGAGGAGAATAATGATGTGTTTCCTTTTTCTCTAGATGTTGTTTTGGTGATGGATCCTACATCTGTGTCAGAGGGGGCGAGAGTCACACTGACATGTAGAACCAAATGTACACTGGACCCCATCACAGCCTACAGTTGGTATAAGAATGGACAGCCTATACCAAACAGCAACACCTACTCTCCTGTCTATAGCCTATTCCCAGTCAGCAGTGAGGATGCAGGAAGATACTCCTGTGCTGTGGAAGGCCATGAGGATCTCCGCTCTCCTGAAGACACTCTCAATGTCAGATGTAAGTACATGGGGTTTAAATCTTTAGTTTGCTATGTTAACATTGTAGTGACAGATATTAGCTCCACTTGCTACTTGAATTGATCATCTTCAATAAGAGGGTGAATCTAAATGTAATTGTGTGGAAAAGTACAATTGTGGAAAGTATATATAATATTTTTAACTGACCTAATTTTTACTCTTTTTAAATCCACTGTATTTTACATTAGATGGACCAAAGAACACCTCAGTGTCAGCCAGTCCCTCTGGTGAAATAGTGGAGGGCAGTTCAGTGACTCTGACCTGCAGCAGTGATGCCAACCCACCTGTGGACAAATACACCTGGTACAAGAAGAACATAACCTCACCAAAAGCATCAGGACAGAGTTACAACATCACTAACATCAGCTCTGAGGAAAGTGGAGAATACTACTGTGAGGCTGAGAATACAATAGCATCTTGCAACTCTACAGCTCTGATGATCACCGTAGCAGGTCAATATTCATCTTCAATACTTCAATACAAAACTACATGTCAATTTAATCTTAATCATTATACTTTGGATTATTACTCCTTAGTTTATAACTATACATTGTGTTATAAGATCCCTTAACAAGTATTGCATTAATGTCCTGTATCTCAGTTTATTTTTAGTTTATTATATCATGCCATGTACTCACATCATCCATATTATATTACAGGGAAACAAACCTCAGTTATGACTACAGCTGTTGGAATCATAGTTGTTGTTCTGGTTCTCATCCTCTGTCTCTCTGGACTCATGTGGTTCAGGTGAGTGAAAATTCATATTTTTATGTTGTTTATTTTTTAAATGTAGCACTCTGATTTGTTGTTAACTTCATTAATTAATTAATTAATGTGCAAAACAGGAAGAAGGCCTCCAAATCCACCTCTGACACGAGAGACACAAGTGATATAGCAGAAAATGGACAGGTGAGTCTGTTGGAATCAGAAGAAGACTGTGATGTCTGGGTATTGCTTTGTGGAACATTTCCACTCCTCATGTTGTCTGTCCTCTTTCTCCATCAGGGAGACTCTAGTCCAGTGTATGACAACATCTCAAGCATGGCCATGACCCTTACTGCAACACAGACAGCAGCCACCGTAGACCAGGATGATGTTCACTACGCCAGCGTCCACTTCTCTCACTCCAAAAACCAGGAAGTCCCTCTGTACTCAACCGTCCAGAAACAGAAACAAGACGAAGATGGCCAATACGCTGTTGTGAAATTGAATCGCCCCAGTTCTGCCACCAAGTGAGCATATTCTGCCATTACAGCAACATAGAACCAATACTAGAACATTGGAAACACACAGCATTTAAGGATACGTTTGTTTGTTTACAACCAAATCTGGATGTCCAGGGGGTTGGAAAGTAGATTCTTATTTACTGCATTTCTATACAATTAAAACACTTTAAAATGTTATTTGGAAAACAGCAAAAACAAGCAAAAATGACCCCAGCCGTTATCACCTTGGCTGCTGTAGGTTCATTCACCTCAGTCCATCTACAAACACATAGCCTATTAGCTATACAGTTGTAATGTTATACCCCTGAAAGGGAGGAAATATGGGAGATGATTCACACTGACACGCAGCATCAGCAACAAAACAAAAACGTGTGACATTTTTATAACTGTATTGTTCGCATGTTGATAGCATTGTAATGTATGCCTATAGGGAAGATAGGCCAAGTGGAGATTTTCATATTGAAACATATCTTTTTTTACGTTCCTAAATTGTTTGATCAGACCCCAAGTTTGGGAACCACTGTAAAACCTCTCTCTCTGCTTGCTTCCTCTCTCTCTCTGTCTCCCTCTACTTCCACCTGCATGCATTGCAGCCTGCCTCAGCCTCTCCAATGAGCACCACATCACTGTCTGTCTCAGTAGCCTAGCTTAGTAGTGTTTGGTTTTCTCCTGCTGAGGTAGGCTCCGTTTAACATTAGATTCTTACTTCATCCTTCTAGACCTGACTGACTGTAGACAAGGCAGGAGTCGCGGGACACAGCATCTCGCAAACACACTGTCAGCAGAGCAACCTGCGGCCTGGGGTAGTTCGTTTCACGTCGCCCTCGGCAAGTGCCACGAGAAGGGGAATTAGCCGTTTGAGAGAGTGGTGAATGTGCTGATAAAATTAGGGAGGCATATGTGACACTCTGGCTCCAGGGACTCTGATTTATGGAGCCAGGGTTGTTCATTTTCATTTGGGTGTATTTCTATGTTGGGATTTCTAGTTGTGCATTTCTATGTTGTGGTGGTTCTTGATTATTCATGTGACTCCCAATCGGAGGTAACGAGTGACAGCTGTCGGCTCGTTATCTCTGATTGGGAGCCATATTTAAACTGTTGTGGTTTCACTGTGTGTTTGTGGGTTTTTGTTCCGTGTTCAGTCGTGTACTGTTGGACTTCACGTTTCGTCAGTGTTTATTGTTTTGGTTAGTGTACTTTATCTTAATAAAGTCATGTTCACTCAACGCGCTGCGCTTTGGTCTACTCATTCGTCAGACGACCGTGACAGAAAAACCCACCATAAAAGGACCAAGCAGCGTGTCCAGGAGCAAAGAGACTGGACATGGGAGGAGGCGCCTGGTAAGGAGATCGAGAGGCTGGCGATGGCCCAGGTGGGCAAATCGTGGTCCTGGGAGGACATGCTCGGGGGCAAGGGACCTTGGGGGAAGATCAAGGCCCTGGCGAGAGAGGAGCAACGGCGTCAGCAGGGTCATCGTTGGAAGGACGAGAGGCAACCCCAAAAAGTTTTTTGGGGGGGGCACATGGCTTGGGCGGCTGGGCAGCAGGAGGCTGCCACAGGGAGACGTGGAGAGAAGGCTATCGGATTACGGGAGCCATTGGCGAGTAGAGGAAGGGAAGTTGTTGCGGCACGGCGTGAGAGACTGATGTGTGTTACCAGTCCGGTCCGGCCCGTTCCTGATCCCCAGTTAAAGCCAGTGGTGTGTGTTCCCAGTACGGACCGGCCTGTTCCTACTCCACGCATCAAGTCCACGGTGTGCGTCGCCAGTCCAGCCCGGCCTGTTCCTGCTCCACGCACAGAACCTACGGTGTGCGTCGCCAGCCCAGCCCGGCCTGTTCCTGCTCCACGCACAGAACCTACGGTGTGCGTCGCCAGCCCAGCCCGGCCTGTTCCTGCTCCACGCACAGAACCTAGGGTGTGCGTCGCCAGCCCAGCCCGGCCTGTTCCTGCTCCACGCACAGAACCTACGGTGTGCGTCGCCAGCCCAGCCCGGCATGTTCCTGCTCCACGCACAGAACCTACGGTGTGCGTCGCCAGCCCAGCCCGGCCTGTTCCTGCTCCACGCACAGAACCTAGGGTGTGCGTCGCCAGCCCAGCCCGGCCTGTTCCTGCTCCACGCACAGAACCTACGGTGTGCGTCGCCAGCCCAGCCCGGCCTGTTCCTGCTCCACGCACAGAACCTACGGTGTGCGTCGCCAGCCCAGCCCGGCCGGTTCCTGCTCCACGCACCAGGGATATGGTGCGCTTCGCCAGCCCGGCCCGGCCTGTTCCGGCCACTCGCACCAGGGATACGGTGCGCGTCGCCAGCCCAGCCCGGCCTGTTCCTGCTCCACGCACCAGGGATATGGTGCGCTCGCCAGCCCGGCCCGGCCTGTTCCGGCCACTCGCACCAGGGATACGGTGCGCGTCGCCAGCCCAGCCCGGCCTGTTCCTGCTCCACGCACCAGGGATACGGTGCGCTCGCCAGCCCGGCCCGGCCTGTTCCGGCCACTCGCACCAGGGATACGGTGCGCGTCGCCAGCCCAGCCCGGCCTGTTCCTGCTCCACGCACCATAAAAAGCCCTGAGATGCGTGTTCTCAGCCTGGGACCACCAGTTCCGGCACCACGCATCAGGCCTACGGTGCGTCCCCAGGGCCCAGCATGCCCTGTTCCTTCTCCCCGCACTAGCCCTGAGATGCGTGTCCTCAGCCCAGTACCTCCAGTTCCGGCACCACGCACCAGGCCTACGGTGCGCCTCAGACGGCCAGAATCTGCCGTCTGCCCAACGGGGCCTGAACTGCCCGTCTGCCCAACGGCGCCTGAACTGCCCGTCTGCCCAACGGTGCCTGAACTGCCCGTCTGCCCAACGACGCTTGAACTACCCGTCTGCCCTACGGGCGCTAAAGCCGCCCGTCTGTACTGAGCCTGCAAAGCCGCCCGTCTGCCATGAGCCTTCAGAGCCGTCCGCCAGATCGGAGCCGCTAGAGCCTTCCGCCAGACAGGAGCCGCTAGAGCCTTCCGCCAGACAGGATCAGCCAGAGCCGTCTGCCAGACAGGATCAGCCAGAGCCTTCCGCCAGACAGGATCAGCCAGAGCCTTCCGCCAGACAGGATCAGCCAGAGCCTTCCGCCAGCTATGAGCAGCCAGATCCGTCAGCCAGCCATGAGCAGCCAGAGCCTTCCGCCAGCTATGAGCAGCCAGATCCGTCAGCCAGCCATGAGCAGCCAGATCCGTCAGCCAGCCATGAGCAGCCAGATCCGTCAGCCAGCCATGAGCCGTCCAGCCAGGATCCGCCAGAGCTGTCCAGCCAGGATCCGCCAGAGCCGTCCAGCCAGGATCTGCCAGAGCCGTCCGCCAGCCAGGATCCGCCAGCCAGCCAGGATCTGCCATTTAGTCCGGTACTGCCCCTTAGCCCTGTGCTGTCCCTTATCCTGGTGCTGCCCCTTATCCTGGTGCTGCCCCTTATCCTGGTGCTGCCCCTTATCCTGGTGCTGCCCCTTATCCTGGTGCTGCCCCTTAGTCCGGTGCTGCCCCCTTAGTCCGGTGCTGCCCCTTAGTCTGGTGCTGCCCCTTAGTCTGGTGCTGCCCCTTAGTCTGGTGCTGCCCCTTATCCTGGTGCTGCCCCTTCTCCTGGTGCTGTCCCTTAGTCCGGTGTTGCCCCTTAGTCCGGTGCTGCCTCTTAGTCCGGTGCTGCCCCTTAATCCAGTGGGGTTATATTGGAGGGTGGTCATTTGGAGGAGGCTACGTAAGCGGGTAGTGACTATGGTGGGGGTGGGGACCACGACCAGTGCCAGAGCCGCCACCATGGACAGACGCCCACCCAGACCCTCCCCTAGACTGTATGCTGGTGCGCCCGGAGTTCGCACCTTTAGGGGGGTACTGTGACACTCTGGCTCCAGGGACTCTGATTTATGGAGCCAGGGTTGTTCATTTTCATTTGGGTGTATTTCTATGTTGGGATTTCTAGTTGTGCATTTCTATGTTGTGGTGGTTCTTGATTATTCATGTGACTCCCAATCGGAGGTAACGAGTGACAGCTGTCGGCTCGTTATCTCTGATTGGGAGCCATATTTAAACTGTTGTGGTTTCACTGTGTGTTTGTGGGTTTTTGTTCCGTGTTCAGTCGTGTACTGTTGGACTTCACGTTTCGTCAGTGTTTATTGTTTTGGTTAGTGTACTTTATCTTAATAAAGTCATGTTCACTCAACGCGCTGCGCTTTGGTCTACTCATTCGTCAGACGACCGTGACAGCATATCTGGGGGATGCCAGAGATCATAACAAACAAACCACTGTTCATGATTCCACTCATTCACAAAGAGGCAGGCGCGATTAGTCAGATCAAGAAAATAAGCGTTCTGAGCTTTGACCAACGCTGGGAGCAATATTTAGATGTTGATCCGTAATTCATTTTCTTTACTGTGTACAGTATTTGTATTAGGCTATTATTATTATTATTTCCAAATTAGAAAAACATTAACGACCTCTGTGTCCTCAAACTGTCACGGTTTACTAAGCCAGAACCCAGAAGCAGACCAGGACAAGGTAAGTGGTGTCAAAAGGTGAGTGTTTATTTACTGAACCAAGGGTGAAGGGAAATAATCCAGGGAACAGAGCGGCGGCGTGGAGGAGTTGTAGAGGGTCCAGTGGTTGATCCGATGATGGCTCGGCAGCCGCCGACCATCAGGCAGAGGTTGGGTAGAGGTTCCGGACGAGTGACTGTGGGGAGAACAAAAACGGAGGTAAGTACCAGGCAGGTCAACAGGGTGCAACAAAACAACAAAAACTAACTCTAGTACTGAGGCTGATGCGCCCGGCAAAACATACTGTTCATGGCTAACGATCCGGCAGGAACTGGATGTTGGGCCAGACCCTAAGAAGGGTGATGATTAGGCCCAGGTGTGCCGATTGCTGATGGGAAGCAGGTGCGGAACAAGCGCGCTCCCCGGAGCGTTCCCGAACCCTCGGGAAACAGGAGCTACGACCAGAAACACTCGTCACCAGACAGGACCCGACTCAGACCGCCGGGATCGTTACAGTACCCCCCCTCCGACGAACGCCACCGGGCGGACTCCCCGGAGCGCCAGGATGGAGGCGGTAGAAGTCCCTGATGAGATCCGGATCTAGGACCTGTCGCCGCGGAATCCAACTTCTCTCCTCAGGACCATACCCCTCCCAGTCCACGAGATACTGGAAACCCCGGCCCCGCCGTCGGGAATCCATGATGCGCCGCACCGTGTAGGCAGGACCACCTCCGATCATCCGAGGAGGAGGAGGAGGAGGCGGAGGAGGCAACAGAGGACTGAGGGAGGACAGGCTTGAGGCAGGAGACATGAAAGGTGGGATGGACTCTGAGCGTCCTCGGTAGTTTGAGTCGAACTGCCACTGGATTGATCACCTTCTCCACCACAAACGGACCAATGAACTTCGGTAACAACTTCCTAGACTCAGTCCGTAACGGAAGATCCCGTGTGGCCAACCAAACCCTATCTCCGATGGTATAGGTGGGAGCGGGGATCCGGCGACGATTCGCCTGGAGCTGATACCGGTCCGAACCTCTAAGGAGTGCCTTTCTGGCCCGATGCCAGGTCCGGTGGCAACGACGAATGTGGGCCTGAACAGAAGGCACTGAGAGCTCCTTCTCCTGAGAAGGGAACAGGGGAGGTTGGTAGCCATACAGGCACTGGAAGGGAGACATCCCAGTGGCAGATGTAGGGAGAGTATTGTGGGCATACTCAACCCAAGGCAACTGAGAGGCCCAGGAGGTGGGGTTGGAAGAGACCAGACAGCGTAGCGTGGATTCCATCTTCTGGTTGGCTCTCTCCGCCTGACCATTGGATTGGGGGTGAAAACCAGATGTGAGACTGACTGTAGCTCCAATGGCCGAACAGAAGGACTTCCAGACAGCAGAGGTAAACTGAGGGCCACGGTCGGAAACGATATCACTGGGCAAACCGTGGACCCTGAAAACCTCCCTAACCAGGATCTCGGACGTCTCCGAGGCAGAGGGAAGCTTGGCAATCGGCACAAAGTGGGCGAACTTGCTGAATCTGTCCACGATAGTCAGAACGACCGTGTTCCCCTCAGAAGCGGGCAACCCCGTGACGAAGTCCAGGGCCAGATGCGACCATGGACGCCGGGGAATAGGAAGGGGGGTGAAGTAGTCCAGAGCTGGGCCGATTGGTACTCTTATTCTGCGCACACACTGGACAGGCAGCAACAAAACCCCCGAGTATCCTCGGCCATGGCAGGCCACCAAAAACGTCTGCGAAGAAACGCCATAGTCCGAGCCACGCCAGGGTGACAAGCCATCTTACTGGCGTGGGACCACTTGAGAACAGCAGGACGAACCGACTCAGGCACAAACAACCGACCGGGTGGACCGTTACCGGGACCGGGCTGAGTCCGAAGGGGCCGCCAGCACCTCCTCCTCAATCTTCCACATGACTGCTCCCACGACGCAGTTCCGGGGGAGAATAGTCTCGGTCTTGGACCCACTCTCCTCCGTCTTGGAGAACATCCGGGACAAGGCGTCCGCCTTGCCGTTCTTAGACCCAGGTCGGAACGTCAGGACAAACTTGAATCGTCCGAAAAACAACGCCCACCTGGCCTGGACGGGAGTTGAGACGTTTCGCCCGATTGCACGTAAGCAAGATTCTTGTGGTCAGTCCAGACAATAAACGGTTGCTCCGCCCCCTCCAACCAGTGGCGCCACTCCTCCAAGGCAAGTTTCACCGCGAGAAGCTCCCGGTTACCCACATCGTAATTCCTCTCCGCAGGTGAAAGGCGACGAGAGTAGTAGGCGCAGGGATGGAGTTTACTGTCCGTGGAGCATCGCTGCGACAGGATGGCGCCAACTCCCACATCAGACGCGTCCACTTCAACAACGAACTGACGGGCCGTGTCCGGTTGAGAGAGAATCGGTGCGTTGGTGAATCGCCTCTTCAAATCCAGAAACGCTCGATCCGCCTCCGGATTCCACTTGAAGGTCCTGATGCTGGAAGTCAAGGCAGTTAATGGAGCGGCCACACGGCTGTAATCCCGGATGAATCTGCGGTAGAAATTCGCAAACCCCAAAAATCTCTGGAGCTGCAATCTCGTACCGGGCTGGGCCCATTCCAGAACCGCTCTAACCTTCTCCTGGTCCATCCTAATCTCTCCCCTGGAGATGATGTACCCGAGAAAGGATGTTGTGTGGGCGTGAAACTCGCACTTCTCGGCCTTCACGAACAGGCGATTCTCCAACAATCGCTGCAGAACCTGCCGGACATGCTGGACGTGGTCGGTAGGTTCCTTCGAGAAGATCAGAATGTCATCCAGGTAAACAAACACGAAGAGACCGATCATATCTCTCAGGACGTCGTTCACCATACTCTGGAATACCGCTGGAGCATTGGTCAGTCCAAACGGCATCACCTGATACTCGAAGTGCCCCATCGGTGTATTGAAACCCGTCAACCACTCGTCCCCCTCTCTGATCCGGACCAGGTGATACGCATTGCGTAGGTCTAACTTGGTGAACACCGTAGCACCCTGTAAGAGTCGAAGGCAGAACTCATCAAGGGCAGGGGATACTTGTTCTTGACCGTGATGTCATTCAACCCCCGATAGTCAATACATGGTCGAAGAGAGCCATCCTTCTTACCCACAAAGAAGAATCCTGCCCCCAGGGGTGATGACGAGGGACGAACGAGACCAGCAGCTAGGGACTCCTTGATGTAGGTCTCCAACGCCTCACGTTCAGGTCGGGAGATACTGTATAACCTTCCCTTGGGGTAGACAGCTCCAGGGACCAGGTTGATGGCACAATCATATGGTCGGTGGGGAGGGAGTGACAGAGCCTTCTGCTTACTGAAAACCTCCCCCAAATCGTGATATGTCTCGGGAACCAGGGACAAATCTGGAGGTTTAGCCTCAATCACCTGACTGGGAACCGAATGGGGGCAGGCAGTCTTGAGACAGTTAGCATGACAATCCAGGCTCCAACTCGTTACCTTGCCCGTCACCCAATCGAACGTGGGATTGTGTTCCTTCAGCCAGGGGTATCCAAGGACCAGAGGAACATGGGAAGACGGCAGAATGAAAAATGAAATCATCTCAGAATGATTCCCTGACAACCGCATCTTAACCCGGTTCAGTCCTCATCGTGATACGTGCCAGACTACTGCCGTTCAGAGTGGTCGCTTCAATGGCTTCCGGCAATTGCTCCTTGGAAAGCCCCAGCTGTTCCACCAACTCGGCATCAAGAAAGCTTCCATCGGCACCTGAATCGATAAAAGCGTTAAGCGCTAAGCTCTGATTCCTGTTCACAAGGGTAGCGGAAGCGGGGTCTGACAGAGGTACTGAGAGGTTGAAACTGGCTCGCTAAAAGTCCTCCCAACTTTAGCGAGCCGGGCAGTTTGACGACCGCCGGGAACAAGTGGAGATGTAATGTCCCGAGCTACCACAGTAGAGGCAGCAGTTGGTCTTACGTCTATGTTGACGCTCCTCCTTGGTTAACCCGTGCCGCCCCACTTGCATGGGTTCCGAATCGGGAGAGAGGACCTCTCCACTAATCCACTGTGGTGGAGAATGATCGATGTGTTCTGGTCCACCACCCGACCCGACTGGGAACTGAGAAACTGATCGATTGGACGGACCCCATTGCTTCTCCCTCCTTCGCTCTCGGACTCGATTATCCACCCGAATGGACAAGGCTACCAAGCTGTCCAGGTCACTAGGCTCCGGATAGGAGATCAACTCATCCTTGAGCTGCTCCGACAGACCCTGGTAAAAGGCCGCTTGCAGAGACTCCTCGTTCCACCCACTCTCCACAGCCAACGTCTTGAACTCAATCACGAAGTCGGCCACGCTGCGAGTTCCTTGGCGAAGCGAAAACAGGCGCCTAGCTGCGTCCCTCCCTCGGACGGAATGGTCGAAGAGCTTCCTCATCTCGGTCGTGAACCCCTGGTATGAAGCCATGCAGGGATCCTGTCGTTCCCAAACGGCTGAAGCCCACTCCAGCGCACGACCACGCAGCAACTCAATCACAAAGGCTATCCTAGCCTTGTCTGTGGCATAAGAGTAGGGCTGTAGATCGAACACTAGTCCACACTGCATAAGGGAAGGAACGGCATCTTCCCAGCTCCCCCTCATATTTATCCGGCGTCGGAACCTTGGGCTCACGGATGGCCACAGCTTCAGAAGCGGCAGGCGAGATGGATGAAACCGGTAGTGGATCCTCCACCGGCCACTTGCGTTGGTTCTGGACCTCCGTCAGACCGGTAGAAAGGTTCCGAACTGACAACGCGATCTCCTGTAGTACCGTGCTATGATGACCCAACATCTTCTCCTGCTGGGTAATAGCATGGCGAACAGAGTCCAGGTCCGCTGGGTTCATTACTGGCCGGATCGTTCTGTCACGGTTTACTAAGCCAGAACCCAGAAGCAGACCAGGACAAGGTAAGTGGTGTCAAAAGGTGAGTGTTTATTTACTGAACCAAGGGTGAAGGGAAATAATCCAGGGAACAGAGCGGCGGCGTGGAGGAGTTGTAGAGGGTCCAGTGGTTGATCCGATGATGGCTCGGCAGCCGCCGACCATCAGGCAGAGGTTGGGTAGAGGTTCGGACGAGTGACTGTGGGGAGAACAAAAACGGAGGTAAGTACCAGGCAGGTCAACAGGGTGCAACAAAACAACAAAAACTAACTCTAGTACTGAGGCTGATGCGCCGGCAAAACATACTGTTCATGGCTAACGATCCGGCAGGAACTGGATGTTGGGCCAGACCCTAAGAAGGGTGATGATTAGGCCCAGGTGTGCCGATTGCTGATGGGAAGCAGGTGCGGAACAAGCGCGCTCCCCGGAGCGTTCCCGAACCCTCGGGAAACAGGAGCTACGACCAGAAACACTCGTCACCAGACAGGACCCGACTCAGACCGCCGGGATCGTTACACAAACGTAGTAACGGCCATGTGCTCATTGGAGGAGTAGACAATGATGATGTCATGAGTGATGCATATTGTGCATTCATGCCTCAACACCAGAAACAGGAAGAGGAAGTGCAATAAACTGCTGTGAAATGGAACCGCCCCACTGCTGCCATATTCTGCATATTCTGCAATAAGGTCATTCATATGCTGCTGTTTATTGAAGATATCATCAATAGGCAAAACAGTTGACCCCTAGTGACCACTACTGATGTCATTTCCTTAAACTATGGACCCAACAATGGACATCTCAAGACAATTATTATGACATGTCTATAATGAGGGAGTGATGTGATGATGGTTTTGATGAACAGTCGGAATAGTTCCAAATGGCACCCTATTTCCTATTTAGTGCACTACTTTTATCCTGAGCCCATAGGCCCTGGTGAAAGATAGTGCTTTATAAAGGGTATAAGGTGCCACCATTTGGAAAACTCATTCAGTTTCATTTTTGTTTCTCTCTCTTCAGACCCGCAGCACAAGCAGCTGAGGAGGACCCCTCTGTTTTCTACAGTACAGTCAACAAACACAGAACCAGGAAGACCTGCACACAACAAACCCAGAACCAGGAAGACCTGAACACAACAAACCCAGAACCAAGAAGACCTGAACAAAACAAACACAGAACTAAGAAGACCTGAACACAACAAACACAGAACTAAGAAGCAAGAAGACCTGAACACAACAAACACAGAACCAAGAAGACCTGAACACAACAAATCCAGAACCAAGAAGACCTGAACACAACAAACCCAGAACCAAGAAGACCTGAACACAACAAACCCAGAACCAAGAAGACCTGAACACAACAAACCCAGAACCAAGAAGACCTGAACACAACAAATCCAGAACCAAGTAGACCTGAACACAACAAACCCAGAACCAGGAAGACCTGAACACAAGAAACACAGAACCAAGAAGGCCTGAACACAACAAACACAGAACTAAGAAGACCTGAACACAACAAACACAGAACTAAGAAGACCTGAACACAACAAACACAGAACTAAGAAGACCTGAACACAACAAACTCAGAACCAAGAAGCAAGAAGACCTGAACACAACGAACCCAGAAACAAGAAGACCTGAATACAACAAACCCAGAACCAAGAAGACCTGAACACAAGAAACCCAGAAACTACAAGACCTGAACACAAGAAACCCAGAACCAAGAAGGCCTGAACACAACAAACACAGAACTAAGAAGACCTAAACACAACAAACACAGAACTAAGAAGACCTGAACACAACAAACACAGAACTAAGAAGACCTAAACACAACAAACACAGAACTAAGAAGACCTGAACACAACAAACTCAGAACCAAGAAGCAAGAAGACCTGAACACAACGAACCCAGAAACAAGAAGACCTGAACACAACAAACCCAGAACCAAGAAGACCTGAACACAACAAACACAGAACCAAGAAGACCTGAACACAACACACACAGAACCAAGAAGACCTGAACACAACAAACACAGAACCAAGAAGACCTGAACACAACAAACACAGAACCAAGTAGACCTGAACACAACAAACCCAGAACCAAGAAGACCTGAACACAACAAACCCAGAACCAAGAAGACCTGAACATAACAAACACAGAACCTAGAAGACCTGAACACAACAAACACAGAACCAAGAAGACGTTAACACAACAAACACAGAACTAAGAAGACCTGAACACACAACAAACACAGAACCAGGAAGATCTGAACACAACAAACCCAGAACCAGGAAGACCTGAACACAACAAACACAGTACCAGGAAGACCTGAACACAACAAACCCAGAACCAGGAAGACCTGAACACAACAAACCCAGAACCAGGAAGACCTGAACACAACAAACACAGAACCAGGAAGACCTGAACACAACAAACACAGAACCTGGAAGACCTGAACACAACAAACCCAGAACCAGGAAGACCTGAACACAACAAACCCAGAACCAGGAAGACCTGAACACAACAAACACAGAACCAGGAAGACCTGAACACAACAAACACAGAACAAGGAAGACCTGAACACAACAAACCCAGAACCAGGAAGACCTGAACACAACAAACCCAGAACCAGGAAGACCTGAACACAACAAACACAGAACCAGGAAGACCTGAACACAACAAACCCAGAACCAGGATGACCTGAACACAACAAACCCAGAACCAGGAAGACCTGAACACAACAAACACAGAACCAGTAAGACCTGAACACAACAAACCCAGAACCAGGAAGACCTGAACACAACAAACACAGAACCAGGAAGACCTGAACACAACAAACACAGAACCAGGAAGACCTGAACACAACAAACACAGAACCAGAAAGACCTGAACACAACAAAAGGCGTGGTATATATAACCGTATACCACGGGTATGACAGAAAAGTACTATTTACTGTTCTAATTACGTTGGTAACCAGTTTATAATAGCAATAAGGCACCTACAGGGTAGTTTGGGTCCTGAATGCTGATAGGCTGAAACAGCATTTCAGCCGTGTGTCCTGTATATCAGACAATATACCACGGGTGTGACGCAAAAATACTTGTTTACTTTTCTATTTATGTTGGTAACCAGTTTATAATAGCAATAAGGCACCTCAGGGGTTTGTAGTCTATGGCCAATATACCACGGCATATCCGCTTTGTGTCAAAAACAGCCCCTTAGCCATAGTAGAGCATTACAATAAGGCACCTCTGGGGTTTTTGGAATGTTACCAATATACCACGGCAAAGGGCTGTTTCCAAGCACTCCACGTTGCATTGTGCGTAAGAACAGCCCTTAGCCGTGGTATATTGGCCACATACCACACCCCTCTGACCTTATTGCTTAATTATACCACGGCTAAGGGTATAATAATATATGCCATCTAGCAGAAACTTTTAATCCAAAGTCATTCACACAATCATTACAGTCATGAGTGCATATGTCTTTCATATTGGTAGTCCCAGCAGGAATCTAACCCATGCGCCATGCTGTAGAAATTGAGCCACACAGGACTACTCTATTCAAACTTAGAGTAGGAGTTCTGATCTAGGGTCAGTTTTGACTTTTAACCTCTTAAGGATCTGACCCTTTTTTTTCAATTTTCGCCTAAAATGACATACTCAAATCTAACTGCCTGTAGCTCAGGACCTAAAGCAAAGATATGCATATTCTTGATACCATTTGAAAGGAAACACTTTGAAGTTTGTGGAAATGTCAAATTAATGTAGGAGAATATAACACATTAGATCTGGTTAAAGATCATACAAACAAAAAAACATAAGTTTCCTTTTTTCTTTTTTTGTTCCATCATCTTTGAAATGCAAGAGAAAGGACACAATATAATATTGCAGTTTAGACACAATTTAGATTTTGGCCACTAGATGGCAGCAGTGTGTGTGCACATTTTCAGATTGATCCAGTGAAGCATTGCAATACTGGACTATTTTGAATCAAGTCTGCCCAAATGTGCCGAATTGGTCAATTGATACATTTTCAAGTACATACAGTGAGGGAAAAAAGTATTTGATCCCCTGCTGATTTTGTACGTTTTCCCACTGACAAAGAAATGATCAGTCTATAATTTTAATGGTAGGTTAATTTGAACAGTTAGAGACAGAATAACAACAAAAACATCCAGAAAAACGCATGTCAAAAATGTTATAAATTGATTTGCATTTTAATGAGGAAAATAAGTATTTGACCCCCTCTCAATCAGAAAGATTTCTGTCTCCCAGGTGTCTTTTATACAGGTAACAAGCTTAGATTAGAGCACACTCATAAAGGGAGTGCTCCTAATCTCAGTTTGTTACCTGTATAAAAGACATCTGTCCACAGAAGCAATCAATCAATCAGATTTCAAACTCTCCACCATGGCCAAGACCAAAGAGCTATCCAAGGATGTCAGGGACAAGATTGTAGACCTACACAAGGCTGGAATGGGCTACAAGACCATCGCCAAGCAGCTTGGTGAGAAGGTGACAACAGTTGCTGCGATTATTCGCAAATGGAAGAAACACAAACGAAATGTCACTCTCCCTCGGCCTGGGGCTCCATGCAAGATCTCACCTCGTGGAGTTGCAATGATCATGAGAACGGTGAGGAATCAGCCCAGAACTACACGGGAGGATCTTTTCAATGATCTCAAGGCAGCTGGGACCATAGTCACCAAGAAAACAATTGGTAACACACTACGCCGTGAAGGACTGAAATCCTGCAGCGGCCGCAAGGTCCCCATGCTCAAGAAAGCACATATGCACATGTTCGTCTGAAGTTTGCCAATGAACATCTGAATGATTCAGAGGAGAACTGGGTGAAAGTGTTGTGGTCAGATGAGAACAAAATGGAGCTCTTTGGCATCAACTCAACTCGCCGTGTTTGGAGGAGGAGGAATGCTGCCTATGACCCCAAGAACACCATCCCCACCGTCAAACATGGAGATGGAAACATTATGCTTTGGGGGTGTTTTTCTGCTAAGGGGACAGGCAACTTCACCGCATCAAAGGGACGATGGATGGGGCCATGTACCGTCAGATCTTGGGTGAGAACCTCCTTCCCTCAGCCAGGGCATTGAAAATGGGTCGTGGATGGGTATTCCAGCATGACAATGACCCAAAACACACGGCCAAGGCAACAAAGGAGTGGCTCAAGAAGAAGCACATGAAGGTCCTGGAGTGGCCTAGCCAGTCTCCAGACCTTAATCCCGTAGGAAATCTGTGGAGGGAGCTGAAGGTTCGAGTTGCCAAACGTCAGCCTCGAAACCTTAATGACTTGGAGAAGATCTGCAAAGAGGAGTGGGACAAAATTCCTCCTGAGATGTGTGCAAACCTGGTGGCCAACTACAAGAAACGTCTGACCTCTGTGATTGCCAACAAGGGTTTTGCCACCAAGTACTAAGTCATGTTTTGCAGATGTGTCAAATACTTATTTCTCTCATTAAAATGCAAATCAATTTATAACATTTTTGACATGCGTTTTTCTGGATTTTTTTGTTGTTATTCTGTCTCTCACTGTTCAAATAAACCTACCATTAAAATTATTGACTGATCATTTATTTGTCAGTGGGCAAACGTACAAAATCAGCAGGGGATCAAATACTTTTTTCCCTCACTGTAACTATAGAGAACATACAAAAAAAGGATATGGTAATACAAAATATATGTTTACACACTCCCAGGAATGTCATACATGATGGATAATAATATAAATCATTAGCTTTCACACATCTAGATGGCCGGGTGGGGTGGGTGTGGAGCCAGAGACAGCAGGGGTTCAATCTGTAGAACCCAGTTCCTACATTTGAATATAAAAATTGATTTGATCAAACAAAACTATGCTACATTTTATATCTGGGACCCTTAGGATGACAAATCAGAGCAAGATTACTGAATGTAAGTACATTATTTACCTTCAGAGGTGAATGTAACAAACCAGTTGCTGTGATAAGTTTTTTGTTCTTGTGCACTGTCCTCAAACAATAGCATGGTATTTTGTCACTGTAATAGCTACTGTAAATTGGACAGTGCAGTTTGATTAGCGAGAATTTAAGCTTTCTGCCCATGTAAGACATGTCTATGTCCTGGAAAGTTTGCTGTTACTTACAACAGTCATGCTAATCACATTAGCACACGTTAGATCAACTGTCACGTATACGGGACACCGACCCTGTAGAGGTTAAAATATGATGAATATGAAAGGGACCTTAAATTTTTTAAATATTTTTTAAGTTGACATTTTTTTTAGTTTAATATATTTTAAGTAAAATTGTAAATATTTCTGATTACAATAACGTTTTCCAAAAATGCATTTAGGAAGTAGGCAGCCTCGAGGTCCAGTTAAATTGTATATAACTATATATTTTTTTATGTTATATTTCTGAAACAATCATCAGACTTGTGAGACTATATATAAAGGCTATCAAGCATAGTTATTGTGTTTCTATTATATTGTATTACTTCATATGGTACTATTATCAAGGCTCTGTCGTCCGCGACCGGGAGACCCATGGGGCGGCGCACAATTGGCCCAGCGTCGTCCAGGGTAGGGGAGGGAATGGGCCGGCAGGGATGTAGCTCAGTTGGCAGAGCATGGTGTTTGCAATGCCAGGGTTGTGGGTTCAATTCCCACGGGGGGCCAGTAAAAAAAAAATGTATGCACTCACTAACTGTAAGTCGCTCTGGATAAGAGCGTCTGCTAAATGACTAAAATGTAAATATAGTAGGTTGCTTGATTTTTTTGCGTATATTTTTTCTAATTTCTAATAACAAAGTTATGGCACAATTCTGCCTTAATGTCCAGGAAAGAGTTCTGCTTGACGCAACGTTTATTATCGCTTTTATCCCCCAAAAAATGTTTTGTAAGCTAATGTGTGAAGTGTGACATTAAAAAAAAAAACATTTAAGAATAAACGTAATTGTCATTGTTTTTATCTTGTTATAACAGTATCTTCAGTGGAGAGAAAATGGAAAGCTTTCAAAATCAAACCTCTTGTACTGTACAGTAACTACAAATAATACATTTACTTTGGTTTGCATAGCAATAGTGGTTTATTCACCTTCATCATCATCATCATCATCATCATCATCATCATCATGTCTGTATAAAATATATACAAACACTTTCAGAAGGAGCAATGTCCAGCACCTAGACACACAACCAGTTACATTAAATATTATGTATTGTCATTTTTAAAACACACATCATGCAGACAATATGGAATCACATGGATTTTTGAAGGTAGTTCTATCAGTGAGGGCATTCCATTCCAGAACACTGAGAGATGGAACATTACGGAAATACATTTTAGTCATTTAGCAGACGCTCTTATCCAGAGCAACTTACAGTTAGTGAGTGCATACATTATTATTTTTTCATACTTGCCCCTCATGGGAATCGAACCCACAACCCTGGCGTTGCAAACGCCATGCTCTAACAACTGAGCTACATCCCTGCCAGCCATTCCCTCCCCTACCCTGGGCCAATTGTGCGCCGCCCATGAGTCTCCCGGTCGGCTGCGACAGAGCCTGGATTCGAACCAGGATCTCTAGTGGCACAGTTAGCACTGCGATGCAGTGCCTTAGACCACTGCACCACTGGATGAGGAGTGTAAATTGAATGGGTTTGTAGAATAGAATGAATGACATCATAGAACTGACCAAATGAAAATGGAACTTTGACCTGTTCCATGTAGAACTCAGAGGGAGAAAGGCAACACATTCTAAGATATTATAAACATTCCAAATAGTAGGCTATAGTAAACACATTCTAAGATACTATAAACATTCCAAATAGTAGGCTATAGTAAACACATTCTAAGATACTATAAACATTCCAAATAGTAGGCTATAGTAAACACATTCTAAGATATTATAAACATTCCAAATAGTAGGCTATAGTAAACACATTCAAAGATACTATAAACATTCCAAATAGTAGGCTATAGTAAACACATTCTAAGATACTATAAACATTCCAAATAGTAGGCTATAGTAAACACATTGTTTACATGATAGTGTATGTGGTCAAAAGAATACAGTGGAAATAGCCCACATTTTGCCCATTAGAAAAAATGTAAGACCAATCCTCAAATGAAAAAAGGCAACTTGATATGCATTCTGTTGTACATTTTCTATTGAAATAAAACCTCCCGCTTATGATGCGCTGGTCTGGTCCTCATACATGTCAAAGAGGAAGGAAAGGAAGTTCTGCATCAGCTACCACCTACTTCTTGTTTCCGCGCACTGCCAGTCAGTTGACTCACTGTACAAGACCTCTCTCCTTCACTCTGTAAGTACTCTTGACAATATCTTGAAATTTAGTCATATACTAAATATACATTTTACTTCTTGTTACTATTTGAGCTGTGTTTTGGTTGTTACATCAGGGCCAGTATTCATAAAGTGTCTCAGTGTCCCCCAGTGTTGATCCAGGATCAGAGCCCCCGGTCCATATAATTATTATTTAAAAGGTATGTATGTACAGTACCAGTGAAAAGTTTGGACACACCTACTCATTCAAGGGTTTTTCTTTATTTTTTCTATGTTTTACATTGTAGAATAATAGTGAAGACATCAAAACTATGAAATAACACACATGGAATCATGTACGGTCGTGGTCAAAGGTTTTGAGAATGACACAAATATTAATTAAAGTCTGCTGCCTCAGTTTTTATGATGGCAATTTACATATGCTCCAGAAAGTTATGAAGAGTGATCAGATGAATTGCAATTAATTACAAAGTCCCTCTTTGCCATGAAAATGAACTTAATCCCCAAAAAACTTTTCCAATGCATTTCAGCCCTGACACAAAAGGACCAGCTGACATCATGTCAGTGATTATCTCATTAACACAGGTGAGAGTGTTGAATTGAGTTAGAATAACAGACTGGAAGCTTTAAAAGGAGGGTGGTGCTTGAAATCATTGTTCTTCCTCTGTTAACTACACTGCTCAAAAAAATAAAGGGAACACTTAAACAACACAATGTAACTCCAAGTCAATCACACTTCTGTGAAATCAAACTGTCCACTTAGGAAGCAACACTGATTGACAATACATTTCACATGCTGTTGTGGAAATGGAATAGACAACAGGTGGAAATTATAGGCAATTAGCAAGACAACCCCAATAAAGAAGTGGTTCTGCAGGTGGTGATCACAGACCACTTCTCAGTTCCTATGCTTCCTGGCTGATGTTTTGGTCACTTTTGAATGCTGGCGGTGCTTTCACTCTAGTGGTAGCATGAGACGGAGTCTACAACCCACACAAGTGGCTCAGGTAGTGCAGCTCATCCAGGATAGCACATCAATGCGAGCTGTGGCAAGAAGGTTTGCATTGTCTGTCAGCGTAGTGTCCAGAGCATGGAGGCGCTACCAGGAGACAGGCCAGTACATCAGGAGACGTGGAGGAGGCCGTAGGAGGGCAACAACCCAGCAGCAGGACCGCTACCTCCGCCTTTGTGCAAGGAGGAGCAGGAGGAGCACTGCCAGAGCCCTGCAAAATGACCTCCAGCAGGCCACAAATGTGCATGTGTCTGCTCAAACGGTCAGAAACAGACTCCATGAGGGTGGTATGAGGGCCCGACGTCCACAGGTGGGGGTTGTGCTTACAGCCCAAAACCGTGCAGGACGTTTGGCATTTGCCAGAGAACACCAAGATTGGCAAATTCGCCACTGGCGCCCTGTGCTCTTCACAGATGAAAGCAGGTTCACACTGAGCACATGTGACAGACGTGACAGAGTCTGGAGATGCCGTGGAGAACGTTCTGCTGCCTGCAACATCCTCCAGCATGACCGGTTTGGCGGTGGGTCAGTCATGGTGTGGGGTGGCATTTCTTTGGGGGGCCACACAGCCCTCCATGTGCTCGCCAGAGGTAGCCTGACTGCCATTAGGTACCGAGATGAGATCCTCAGACCCCTTGTGAGACCATATGCTGGTGCGGTTGGCCCTGGGTTCCTCCTAATGCAAGACAATGCTAGACCTCATGTGGCTGGAGTGTGTCAGCAGTTCCTGCAAGAGGAAGGCATTGATGCTATGGACCGCCCGTTCCCCAGACCTGAATCCAATTGAGCACATCTGGGACATCATGTCTCGATCCATCCACCAACGCCACGTTGCACCACAGACTGTCCAGGAGTTGGCGGATGCTTTAGTCCAGGTCTGGGAGGAGATCCCTCAGGAGACCATCCGCCACCTCATCAGGAGCATGCCCAGGCGTTTTAGGGAGGTCATACAGGCACGTGGAAGCCACACACACTACTGAGCCTCATTTTGACTTGTTTTAAGGACATTGCATCAAAGTTGGATCAGCCTGTAGTGTGGTTTTCCACTTTAATTTTGAGGGTGACTCCAAATCCAGACCTCCATGGGTTGATACATTTGATTTCCATTGATAATTTTTGTGTGATTTTGTTGTCAGCACATTCAACTATGTATAGAAAAAAGTATTTAATAAGATTATTTCATTCATTCAGATCTAGGATGTGTTATTTTAGTGTTCCCTTTATTTTTTTGAGCAGTGTATAAATATTAGGACGAGCAATGTCGGAATGGCATTGACTAAAATACAGTAGAATAGAATACAGTATATACATATGAGATGAGTAAAGCAGTATGTAAACATTATTAAAGTGACTAGTGTTCCATTATTAAAGTGGCCAGTGATTCCATGTCTATGTATACAGGGCAGCAGCCTCTAAGGTGCAGGGTTGAGTAACCGGGTGGTAGCCGGCTAGTGACAGTAACTAAGTTCAGGGCAGGGTACTGGCTGGAGGCCGGCTAATGATGGCTATTTAACAGTCTGATGGCCTTGAGATAGAAGCTGTTTTTCAGTCTCTCGGTCCCAGCTTTGATGCACCTGTACTGACCTCTCCTTCTGTATGATAGTGGGGTGAACAGGCCGTGGCTTGGGTGGTTGATGTCCTTGATCTTTTTGGCCTTCCTTTGACATCAGGTGCTGTAGGTGTCCTGGAGGGCAGTGTGGACAGACCGCACCACCCTCTGGAGAGCCCTGCGGTTGTGGGCGGTGCAGTTGCCGCACCATTTACATTTTAGTCATTTAGCAGACGCTCATATCCAGAGCGACTTACAGGAGCAATTAGGGTTAAGTGCCTTGCTCAAGGGCACATCGACAGATTTTTCACCTAGTCGGCTCGGGGATTAGAACCAGCAACCTTTCGGTTACTGGCACAACGCTCTTAACCACTAAGCTACCTGCCGCCCCAGGCGGTGATAGAGCAAGACGGGATGCTCTCAATTGTGCATCTGTAAAAGTTTGTGAGGGTCTTATGGGCCAAGTCAAATTCCTTCAGCCTCCTGAGGTTGAAGAGGCGTTGTTGCACCTTCTTCACCACACTGTCTGTGTGGGTGGACCATTTCAGATTGTCAGTGATGTGTACGCCGTGGAACATGAAGCTTTTCACCTTCTCCACTGCGGTCCCGTTGATGTGGATAGGGCCCTTACCTCCTCCCTGTAGGCTGTCTCGTTATTGTTGGTAATCAGGCCTACCACTGTTGTGTCGTCTGCAAACTTGATGATTGAGTTGGATGCGTGCGTTGCCACGCAGTCATGGGTGAACAGGGAGTACAGGAGGGGGCTGAGCACGCACCCTTGTGGGGCCCATGTGATGAGGATCAGCGAAGTGGCCCATCAGAGACCCAGTTGCACAGGGCTGGGTTCAGACCCAGGGCCCGAGCTTGATGATGAGCTTGGAGGGTACTATGGTGTTGAATGCTGAGCTATAGTCAATGAACAGCATTCTGACGTAAGTATTCCTCTTGTCCAGATGGGATAGGGCAGTGTGCAGTGTGATGGCGATTGTCTGTGGATCTATTGGGGCGGTAAGCAAATTGAAGTGGGTCTAGGGTGTCAGGTAAGGTAGAGGTGATATGATCCTTAACTAGCCTTTCAAAGCACTTTTAGTTCAGTTACCTTTGCTATCTTCGGTACAGGAACAATGGTGGACATCTTGAGAACACCCACTGTAGTATTCATATTGAGAAACACCCAAAGTGTCTAACACTTTGCAGATTCTATTGCCTTTCCCTTTTCACAATACACTGTAGTGTCCTTCAGTTTCCTCCAAGGCTGTTTATCAGCAATAGTACCACTCACTCCAACTCAGGGTTATATTCCGTAGCAAAACAGACAAACGGCAATGGAAAATGAAAATAAGCTTTTCTTATTCAACAAGGTCCCTCCCTTCCGTTGTTAGTGAATACAACCCAACCTGGACCCTCAATCCAACATTCAGCATTCAGCATTCAGCATTCAGCATTCAGCCCTGAAGAGAGTACAGAGACGTCTTTCTTCCTTCTCTCAGAGACACACACACACACACACACACACACACACACACACACACACACACACACACACACACACACAGAGACACACACACAGAGAGAAACATACACACAAACACACAGAGAAACACACACGCACACACATACAGAGAGACACACACACACAGAGAGAGACATACACACACACGCACAGAGACACACACACACAGAAACACACACACAGACACACACACACACACACAGACACACACACATACACACACAGAGACACAGAGAGACACATACACACCCACAGAGACACACCACACACACACAGAGACACACACACACACACAGAGACACGCACACACACAGACACACACACACAGGGAGACACACACACACACACACAGAGAGACACAGAGACACACACACACACAGACACAGACACACACACACACACAGAGAGACACACACAAACACACAGAGACACACACAGAGAGACACACACACACACACACACAGACACACACACACAGAGACACACACACACAGACACACACACAGAGACACAGACACAGAGAGACACGCACACACACACAGCGCACACACACACACACAGAGAAACACACACACACAGACACACACACATTGAGACACATACACACACACACAAACACACACACACACACACACACAGACACAGAGACACACACACACAGAGACACACACAAACACAAACACACACACACACTCATACACACACAGAGAGACACACACACACACACACTCACAGACACAAACACACACAGAGACACACACACACACACAGACACACACACACACACACAGAGAGAGAGAGACACACACACACACACACACACACACACACACAGAGACACACACACAGACACAGACACACAGAACAGAGGAAGTCATGATTTTAAAGTTCAAATACCTTGAAGTCTGTCTGTTCCTCCTCTGGATAGCCTTATTGTGTTCTTTTGGAAATTAATACATTTCATATCCACTGTGTGTGTGTGTGTGTGTGTGTGTGTGTGTGTGTGTGTGTGTGTGTGTGTGTGTGTGTGTGTGTGTGTGCGCGTGCATGGTTTTGTGTGTGTGTGTGTGTGTGTGTGTGTGTGTGTGTGTGTGTCTGCCAGAATGTGTGAAATCGCTGCGTCTCAACCAACCTGTGACACAAGGCATGAAATTAACCTGAGGCTTCAGAAGATAAAGGATGTGTACCAAATGGAACCCTATTCCCTATATAGTGCACAACTTTTTCAGGGCTCTAGTCAATATTAGTGCACCCTATAGGGAATAGGGTGCCATTTGTGACTTAGCCAGTTTCATACTCAGCAGAGGGGGAATAATGGTTAGTCAATGTGTCTGCCATATCCCTGTGTCTGTGTGTGTGTGTGTTTCTGTGTGTGGCTCTCTGTCGTGTCACAGACACCCCTGACTTCTCTCTTCTATGAGGTCTAGTGTTTGAAGCTGTCACTGTCTCTAACTCTCTTCCTGTTTCCTAGACACTGTCTATAAACTCTCTTCCTGTCCCTAGACACTGTCTCTAACTCTCTTCCTGTTTCCTAGACACTGTCTATAAACTCTCTTCCTGTCCCTAGACACTGTCTCTAACTCTCTTCCTGTTTCCTAGACACTGTCTCTAACTCTCTTCCTGTTTCCTAGACACTGTCTCTAACTCTCTTCCTGTCCCTAGACACTGTCTCTAACTCTCTTCCTGTTTCCTGATGTGTTGTTTTAGTGTTCCCTTTATTTTTTGAGCAGTGTATGTTTACCTGCAAGGAAACACGTGCCGTCATCATTGCTTTGCACAAAAAAGGCTTCATAGGCAAGGATATTGGGCGCCCAAGAAAGTCCAGCAAGCGCCAGGACCGTCTCCTAAAGTTGATTCAGCTGCGGGATCGGGGCACCGCCAGTGCAGAGCTTGCTCAGGAATGTTAGCAGGCAGGTGTGAGTGCATCTGCACGCACAGTGAGGCGAAGACTTTTGGAGGATGGCCTGGTGTCAAGAAGGGCAGCGAGGAAGTGTGACACTCTGGCTCCATGGACTTTATTATTGAGCCAGGGTTGTTATTTTTCACTTGGGTGTATTTCTATGTTGGGTATTCTAGTTGTGTATTTCTATGTTTGGTTGGAGTAGCTTGTTAGTCATATGACTCCCAATCGGAGGTAACGAGTGTCAGCTGTCGGCTCGTTATCTCTGATTGGGAGCCATATTTATACTGTGTGTTTTCACTGTGTGTTTGTGGGTTTTTGTTCCATGTTTCTGTCAGTGTTACAGAGGACTTCACTATCGTCATTTGTTGTTTTTTCGTGGTTGCTTTATTAAATAAAGTCATTATGTTCACTCCACGCGCTGCGTATTGGTCCGCTTCTTCAGACGATCGTGACAGAAAAACCCACCATAGAAGGACCAAGCAGCGTGTCCAGGAGCAAGACAGCTGGACATGGGAGGAAGCGCCTGGTAAGGAGCTCGAGAGGCTGGCGATGGCCCAGGTGGGCAAATCGTGGTCCTGGGAGGACATGCTCGGGGGCAAGGGACCTTGGGGGAAGATCAAGGCCCTGGCGAGAGAGGAGCAACGGGCGTCAGCAGGGCCATCATCGTTGGAAGGACGAGAGGCAACCCCAAAAAGTTTTTGGGGGGCACATGGCAGGCGGCTGGGCAGCAGGAGGCTGCTACAGGGAGACGTGGAGAGAAGGCTATCGGATTACGGGAGCCATTGGCGAGTAGAGGAAGGGAAGTTGTTGCGGCACGGCGTGAGAGACTGATGTGTGTTACCAGTCCGGTCCGGCCCGTTCCTGATCCCCAGTTAAAGCCAGTGGTGTGTGTTCCCAGTACGGACCGGCCTGTTCCTACTCCACGCATCAAGCCCGCGGTGTGCGTCGCCAGCCCAGCCCGGTCTGTTCCTGCTCCACGCACAGAACCTACGGTGTGCGTCGCCAGCCCAGTCCGGCCTGTTCCTGCTCCACGCACAGAACCTACGGTGTGCGTCGCCAGCCCAGCCCGGCCTGTTCCTGCTCCACGCACAGACCCTATGGTGTGCGTCGCCAGCCCAGCCCGGCCTGTTCCTGCTCCACGCACCAAGGATACGGTGTGCGGACAGCCCTGCGGCTGTTCCTGCTCCAGCAAACGCCTGTTCGCCGGAACGGTGTGCGTCGACAGCCTGCCGGCCTGTTCTGCTCCAGACCAAGGATACGGTGTGCGTCGACAGCCCGGCCCGGCCTGTTCCTGCCACCCGCACCAAGTCTACGGTGGCGCGTCGCCAGCCCCGACCCGGCCTGTTCCTGCCACCCGCACCAAGTCTACGGTGCGCGTCGCCAGCCCGGTCCGGCCTGTTCCTTCTCCCCGCACTAGCCCTGAGATGCGTGTCCTCAGCCCGGTACCTCCAGTTCCGGCACTACGCGCCAGGCCTAAGGTGCGCCTCAGACGGCCAGAGTCTGCCGTCTGCCCAACGGGCGCCTGAACTGCCCGTCTGCCCAACGGGCGCCTGAACTGCCCGTCTGCCCAACGGCGCCTGAACTGCCCGTCTGCCCGACGGCACCTGGACTGCCCGTCTGCCCAACGGGCGCCTGAACTGCCCGTCTGCCCAACGGCGCTTGAACTGCCCGTCTGCCCAACGGCGCTAAAGCCGCCCGTCTGTACTGAACCTGCAAAGCCGCCCGTCTGCCATGAGCCTTCAGAGCCGTCCGGGCCAGACCGGAGCCGCTAGAGCCTTCCGCCAGACAGGAGCCGCTAGAGCCTTCCGCCAGACAGGAGCAGCCAGAGCCTTCCGCCAGACAGGATCAGCCAGAGCCTTCCGCCAGACAGGATCAGCCAGAGCCTTCGCCAGACAGGATCAGCCAGATCCGTCAGCCAGCCATGAGCAGCCAGATCCGTCAGCCAGCCATGAGCAGCCAGATCCGACAGCCAGCCATGAGCCGTCCAGCCAGGATCCGCCAGAGCCGTCCAGCCAGGATCCGCCAGAGCCGTTCAGCCAGGATCCGCCAGAGCCGTCCAGCCAGGATCCGCCAGAGCCGTCCAGCCCGGATCCGCCAGAGCCGTCCAGCCCGGATCCGCCAGCCAGCCAGGATCCGCCAGAGCCAGCCAGCCAGGATCCGCCATTCAGTCCGGAGCTGCCCCTTAGTCCGGTACTGCCCCTTAGCCCGGTGCTGCTCCTTAGCCCGGTGCTGCCCCTTAGCCCGGTGCTGCCCCTTATCCTGGTGCTGCCCCTTATCCTGGTGCTGTCCCTTATCCTGGTGCTGCCCCTTAGTCCGGTGCTGCCCCTTAGTCCGGTGCTGCCCCTTAGTCCGGTGCTGCCTCTTAGTCCGGTGCTGCCCCTTAATCCAGTGGGGTTAAATGGGAGGGTGGTCATTTGGAGGAGGCTACGTAAGCAGGTAGTGACTATGGTGGGGTGGGGACCACGACCAGTGCCAGAGCCGCCACCATGGACAGACGCCCACCCAGACCCTCCCCTAGACTGTATGCTGGTGCGCCCGGAGTTCGCACCTTTAGGGGGGGGTACTGTGACACTCTGGCTCCATGGACTTTATTATTGAGCCAGGGTTGTTATTTTTCACTTGGGTGTATTTCTATGTTGGGTATTCTAGTTGTGTATTTCTATGTTTGGTTGGAGTAGCTTGTTAGTCATATGACTCCCAATCGGAGGTAACGAGTGTCAGCTGTCGGCTCGTTATCTCTGATTGGGAGCCATATTTATACTGTGTGTTTTCACTGTGTGTTTGTGGGTTTTTGTTCCATGTTTCTGTCAGTGTTACAGAGGACTTCACTATCGTCATTTGTTGTTTTTTCGTGGTTGCTTTATTAAATAAAGTCATTATGTTCACTCCACGCGCTGCGTATTGGTCCGCTTCTTCAGACGATCGTGACAGGAAGCCACTTCTCTCCAGGAAAAACATCAGGGACAGACTGATATTCTGCAAAAGGTACATAGATTTGACTGCTGAGGATTGGGGTAAAGTAATTTTCTCTGATGAATCCCCTTTCCGATTATTTGGGGCATCTGGAAAACACCTTGTCAGGAGAAGACAAGGTGAGCACTACCATCAGTCCTGTGTCATGCCAACAGTAAAGCATCCTGAGACCATTCATGTGTGGGATTGCTTCTCAGGCAAGGGAGTGGGCTCACTCACAATTTTGCCTAAGAAGACAGCCATGAATAAAGAATGGTACCAACACATCCTCCGAGAGCAACTTCTCCCAACCATCCAAGAATAGTTTGGTGACGAACAATGCCTTTTCCAGCATGATGGAGCACCTTGCCATAAGGCAAACGTGATAACTAAATGGCTCGGGGAACAAAACATCGACATTTTGGGTCCATGGCCAGGAAACTCCCCAGACCTTAATCCCATTGAGAACTTGTGATCAATCCTCAAGAGGCGGGTGGACAAACAAAACCCCACAAATTCGGACAAATTCCAAGCATTGATTATGCAAGAATGGGCTGCCATCAGTCAGGATGTGGCCCAGAAGTTAATTGACAGCTTGCCAGAGTGGATTACAGAGGTCTTGAAAAAGAAGGGTCAACACTGCAAATATTGACTCTTTGCATAAACTTAATGTAATTGTCAATAAAAGCCTTTGGCACTTCTGGAATGCTTGTAATTATACTTCAGTATCCCATAGTAACATCTGACAAAAATATCTAAAAACACTGAAGCAGCAAACTTTGTGAAGACCAATACTTGTGTCATTCTCAAAACTTTTGATCACGACTGTAGTAACCAAAGAAGTGTTAAACAAATCAAAAAATATTTTATATTTGAGATTCTTCAAATAGCCACCCTTTGCCTTGATGACAGCTTTGCACACTCATGGTGTTCTCTCAACCAGCTTCATGAGGTAGTCACCTGGAATGCATTTCAAATAACAGGTGTGCCTTCTTAAAATATAATTTGTGGAATTTCTTTCCATTTCAATGCGTTTGAGCCAATCAGTTGTGTTGTGACAAGGTAGGGGGGGTATACAGAAGATAGCCCTATTTGGTAAAATACATTTACATTTTAGCAGACGCTCTTATCCAGAGCGACTTACTTGAGCAATTAGGGTTAAGTGCCTTGCTTAAGGGCACATTGACAGATTTTTCACCTAGTTGGCTGAGGGATTAGAACCAGCGACCTTTCAGTTACTGGCACAACGCTCTTACCCACTAAGCTACCTGCTGCCCAAGTCCATATTATGGCAAGAACAGCTCAAATAAGCCCAGAGAAATTACAGTCCATCATTACTTGAATTTCAAGAACTTTGAAAGTTTCTTCAAGTGCAGTCGCAAAAACCATCAAGCGCTATGATGAAACTGGCTCTCATGAGGACAGCCACAGGAATGGAAGACCCAGAGTTACCTCTGCTGCAGAGGATAAGTTCATTAGAGTTACCAGCCTCAGAAATTGAAGCCCAAATAAATGCTTCACAGAGTTCAAGTAACAGACACATCTCAACATCAACTGTTCAGAGGAGACTGTGTGAATCAGGCCTTCATGGTCGAATTGCTGCAAAGAAACCACTACTAAAAGACACCAATAAGAAGAAGAGACTTGCTTGGTCCAAGAAACAAGAGCAATGGACATTAGACTGGTGGAAATGTGTCCTTTGGTCTGGAGTCCAAAATGGAGATGTTTGGTTCCAACTACTGTGTCTTTGTGAGACGTGGTGTGGGTGAACAGATGATCACTGCATGTGTATTTCCCAACGTAAAGCATGAAGGATGAGGTGTTATGGTGTGGGGGTGCTTTGCTGGTGACACTGTCTGTGATTTATTTAGAATTCAATGCACACTTAACCCAATGGCTACCACAGCATTCTGCAGTGATACACCATCCCATCTGGTTTGGGCTTAGTGGGAATATCATTTGTTTTTCAAAAGGACAATTACCCCAAACACCTCCAGGCTGTATAAGGGCTATTTTACCAAGAAGGAGAGTGATGGAGTGCTGCATCAGATGACCTGGACTCCACAATTCCCCGACCTCAACCAAATTGAGATGGTTTGGGATGAGTCGGACCACAGAGTGAAGGAAAAGCAGCCAACAAGTGCTCAGCATATGTGGGAACTCCTTCAAGACTGTTGGAAAAGCATTCCAGGTGAAGCTGGTTGAGAGAATGCCAAGAGTGTGCAAAGCTGTCATCAAGGCAAAGGGTGGCTATTTGAAGAATCTCAAATATAAAATATATATTTTTTGGTTACTACATGATTCCATGTGTGTTATTTCATAGTTTTGATGCCTTCAAAATTATTATACAATGTAACAAATAGGAAAAATAAAGAAAAACCCTTGAATGAGTAGGTGTTTTAAAACTTTTGACCGGTAGTGTATGTATGTATGTATAAATGTATATACAGTGGGGAGAACAAGTATTTGATACACTGCCGATTTTGCAGGTTTTCTTACTTACAAAGCATGTAGAGGTCTGTAATTTTTATCATAGGTACACTTCCACTGTGAGAGGCGGAATCTAAAACAAAAATCCAGAAAATCACATTGTATGATTTTTAAGTAATTAATTTGCATTTTATTGCATGACATAAGTATTTGATCACCTACCAACCAGTAAGAATTCCGGCTCTCACAGACCTGTTCGTTTTTCATTAAGAAGCCCTCCTGTTCTCCACTCATTACCTGTATTAACTGCACCTGTTTGAACTCGTTACCTGTATAAAAGACACCTGTCCACACACTCAATCAAACAGACTCTAACCTCTCCACAATGGCCAAGACCAGAGAGCTACGTAAGGACATCAGGGATAAAATTGTAGACCTGCACAAGGCTGGGATGGGCTACAGGACAATAGGCAAGCAGCTTGGTGAGAAGGCAACAACTGTTGTCCCAATTATTAGAAAATGGAAGAAGTTCAAGATGACGGTCAATCATTCTCGGTCTGGGGCTCCATGCAAGATCTCACCTCATGGGGCATCAATGATCATGAGGAAGGTGAGGGATCAGCCCAGAACTACACGGCAGGACCTGGTCATTGACCTGAAGAGAGCTGGGACCACAGTCTCAAAGAAAACCATTAGTAACACACTACGCCGTCATAGATTAAAATCCTGCAGCGCACGCAAGATCCCCCTGCTCAAGCCAGCGCATGTCCAGGCCCGTCTGAAGTTTGCCAATGACCATCTGGATGATCCAGAGGAGGAATGGGAGAAGGTCATGTGGTCTGATGAGACAAAAATATAGCTTTTCGGTCTAAACTCCACTCGCCGTGTTTGGAGGAAGAAGAAGGATGAGTACCACCCCAAGAACACCATCCCAACCGTGAAGCATGGAGGTGGAAACATCATTCTTTGGGGATGCTTTTCTGCAAAGGGGACAGGACGACTGCACCGTATTGAGGGGAGGATGGATGGGGCCATGCATCGCGAGATCTTGGCTAACAACCTCCTTCCCTCAGTAAGAGCATTGAAGATGGGTCGTGGCTGGGTCTTCCAGCATGACAACGACCCGAAACACACAGCCAGGGCAACTAAGGAGTGGCTCCGTAAGAAGCATCTCAAGGTCCTGGAGTGGCTTTGCCAGTCTCCAGACCTGAACCCAATAGAACATCTTTGGAGGGAGCTGAAAGTCCGTATTGCCCAGCGACAGCCCCGAAACCTGAAGGATCTGTAGAAGGTCTGTATGGAGGAGTGGGCCAAAATCCCTGCTGCAGTGTGTGCAAACCTGGTCAAGACCTACAGGAAACGTATGATCTCTGTAATTGCAAACAAATGTTTCTGTACCAAATATTAAGTTCTGCTTTTCTGATGTATCAAATACTTATGTCATGCAATAAAATGCAAATTAATTACTTAAAAATCATACAATGTGATTTTCTGGATTTTTGTACCTATGATAAAAATGACAGACCTCTACATGCTTTGTAAGTAGGAAAACCTGCAAAATCGGCAGTGTATCAAATACTTGTTCTCCCCACTGTACATATTACTTCAACTACCTCAACTATCCGGTGCCCCCGCACATTGGCTCTGCACCGATACCCCCCTGTATATATAGCCTCCCTACTGTTATTTTATTTTACTTCTGCTCTTTTTTTCTCAACACTTTTTTTGTTGTTGTTTTATTTTTACTTTTTTTGTTAAAAATAAATGCACTGTTGGATAAGGGCTGTAAGTAAGCATTTCACTGTAATGTCTGCACCTGTTGTATTCGGCGCATGTGGCCAATAAAATTTGATTTGATTTGATTTGATTTGATACATCAGAAAAGCAGAACTTAATATTTGGTACAGAAACCATTGTTTGCAATTACAGAGATCATACGTTTCATGTAGGTCTTGACCAGGTTTGCACACACTGCAGCAGGGATTTTGGCCCACTCCTCCATTCAGACCTTCTCCAGATCCTTCAGGTTTCGGGGCTGTCGCTGGGCAATACGGACTTTCAGCTCCCTCCAAAGATTTTCTATTGGGTTCAGGTCTGGAGACTGGCTAGGCCACTCCAGGACCTTGAGATGCTTCTTACGGAGCCACTCATTAGTTGCCCTGGCTGTGTGTTTCGGGGTCGTTGTCATGCTGGAAGACCCAGCCACGACCCATCTTCAATGCTCTTACTGTTGGAAGGAGGTTGTTGGCCAAGATCTCGCGATACATGGCCCCATCCATCCTCCCCTCAATACGGTGCAGTCGTCCTGTCCCCTTTGCAGAAAAGCATCCCCAAATAATTATGTTTCCACCTCCACGCTTCACGGTTGGGATGGTGTTCTTGGGGTTGTACTCATCCTTCTTCTTCCTCCAAACATGGTGAGTGGAGTTTAGACCAAAAAGCTCTATTTTTGTCTCATCAGACCAAATGACCTTCTCCCATTCCTCCTCTGGATCATCCAGATGGTCACTGGCAAACTTCAGATGGGCCTGGACATGCGCTGGCTTGAGCAGGGGGACCTTGCGTGCGCTACATGATTTTAATCCATGACGGTGTAGTGTGTTACTAATGGTTTTCTTTGAGACTGTGGTCCCAGCTCTCTTCAGGTCATTGACCAGGTCCTGCCGTGTAGTTCTGGGCTGATCCCTCACCTTCCTCATGATCATTGACGCCCCACGAGGTGAGATCTTGCATGGAGCCCCAGACCAAGGGTGATTGACCGTCATCTTGAACTTCTTCCATTTTCTAATAATTGCGCCAACAGTTGTTGCCTTCTCACCAAGCTGCTTGCCAATTGTCCTGTTGCCCATCCCAGCCTTGTGCAGGTCTACAATTTTATCCCTGATGTCCTTACACAGCTCTCTGGTCTTGGCCATTGTGGAGAGGTTGGAGTCTGTTTGATTGAGTGTGTGGACAGGTGTCTTTTATACAGGTAACGAGTTCAAACAGGTTCAGTTAATACAGGTAATGAGTGGAGAACAGGAGGGCTTCTTACAGAAAAACTAACAGGTCTGTGAGAGACGGAATTCTTACTGGTTGCTAGGTGATCAAATACTTATGTCATCCAATAAAATGCAAATTAATTACTTAAAAATCATACAATGTGATTTTCTGGATTTTTGTTTTAGATTCCGTCTCTCACAGTTGAAGTGTACCTATGATAAAAATGACAGACCTCTACATGCTTTGGAAGTAGGAAAACCTGCAAAATCGGCAGTGTATCAAATACTTGTTCTCCCCACTGTATGTATGTATGTATGTGTGTGTATGTGTGTATGTGTGTGTGTGTGTGTGTGTGTGTGTGTGTGTGTGTGTGTGTGTGTGTGTGTCACTTGATGTTTAGCCTCACTGCTTGGGGATAGGAGCTATCATTGAACCTGGTGGTCAGTCTTCAGGCTGCTGTACAGCTTGACGGACCGTAGAGTATTGAACATTCATCCTCCTTTATTTGGAGTTCTGAGAATAAAACAACTTCAGAACAATCAATATAGAAATATCTGTTTACAGTACTACAGATCTGTTCAATAAGTGATTGTTGTTGTTGTTGATGTTGTTGATGATGATGATGACTTTATTTAATCCATTAGGAAATTACTTTTGCATCATACATCATGTCATCTTAAATAGAAAGACGTAGACAGACATGAAACACGTCACACACATTAAATACATATAGACTTACAGACAGACAGTAATCACATAGACAACCATATAGCACAATACAACTCAACACAATATGAGCCTGGTTCATTTTCAGTAATGAGGCCCTGTTCCCCATTTACAGTTTATACTTCAATGTATCATGTATAGTTATTCACCAGCTATATAGTGAGTTGTTGTTTATGTTTCTAAGACTGCAGGGTGGGAGATGCAACAATGGCCTTGAGAACAGCAGGAAGTGTGTTGGTGGTCTTTCTCTGGTCTGTAGCAGGTATGGTCTCATTCTTATATTTTAGTTGCTCTGTTTAACAATCTACAGACATTTCTAAAAGGATAAGAATCATAATATTATTCTGGTGTGTTCTGTTAGGCGTCTCCACTTCCCTTTAAATAGTTATCTTTACATTTACATTTTACATTTTAGTCATTTAGCAGACGCTCTTATCCAGAGCGACTTACAGGAGCAATTAGGGTTAAGTGCCTTGCTCAAGGGCACATTTACGTCATTTAGCAGACGCTCTTATACAGAGCGACTACAAATTGGTGCATTCACCCTATAGCCAGTGGGATAACCACTTTACAATTATAATTTTTTTTTTATTTTTGGGGGGGTAGAAGGATTACTTTATCCTATCCCAGGTGTTCCTTAAAGAGGTGGGGTTTCAAATGTCTCCGGAAGGTGGTGAGTGACTCCGCTGTCCTGGCGTCGTGAGGGAGCTTGTTCCACCATTGGGGTTTCAGAGCAGCGAACAGCTTTGACTGGGCTGAGCGGGAACTATGCTTCCGCAGAGGAAGGGGAGCCAGCAGGCCAGAGGTGGATGAACGCAATGCCCTCGCCTGGGTGTAGGGACTGATCAGAGCCTGAAGGTACGGAGGTGCCGTTCCCCTCACTGCTCCATAGGCAAGCACCATGGTCTTGTAACGGATGCGAGCTTCAACTGGAAGCCAGTGGAGTGTGCGGAGGAGGGGGTGACGTGAGAGAACTTGGGAAGGTTGAACACCAGACGGGCTGCGGCATTCTGGATGAGTTGTAGGGGTTTAATGGCACAGGTAGGGAGCCCAGCCAACAGCGAGTTGCAGTAATCCAGACGGGAGATGACAAGTGCCTGGATTAGGACCTGTGCCGCTTCCTGTGTAAGGCAGGGTCGTACTCTCCGAATGTTGTAGAGCATGAACCTGCAGGATCGGGTCACCGCCTTGATGTTGGCGGAGAACGACAGGGTGTTGTCCAGGGTCACGCCAAGGCTCTTCGCACTCTGGGAGGAGGACACAACGGAGTTGTCAACCGTGATGGCGAGATCATGGAACGGGCAGTCCTTCCCCGGGAGGAAGAGCAGCTCCGTCTTGCCAGGGTTCAGCTTGAGGTGGTGATCCGTCATCCATACTGATATGTCGGCCAGACATGCAGAGATGCGATTCGCCACCTGGTTAGGTCTTTCACACCTCACTGAGTGATGCTTATCTGTGGTTTCCATTCACACTCAACTCAACAACTACGGCAACAAATTGTGGACAAACCCTACTGTTAGTGTGAGCCAAAAGACCTTGACTTAATTATGATACCATTGTATTGTGTGACTGTGTTTCAGTGGTACTGGGTCAGAATGGCTGGAGTGTGAGCTACACCAAGAATAGTATCTGTACCTTGAAGGGGTCAACAGTGGAGCTGTCCTGCTCCTACACATATCCCAGAGGTTATACAGTCACGACAACCAAATGGTATAAATTGAAGAAAAGGATGTGGACTGAAATCCAATATACATTTTTGGATCGTATAAAGTACCGTGGGAACAAGGAGAATGACTGCACCCTGAGAATCACAGACCTGAGATTGAGTGACTCTGCTGGATACAGGTTCAGATTGATAACATCCGGAGGAAAGTTTGCTGGCTCACCTGTATCCCTGACTGTCACAGGTAATCTGTCACACATCTCACATCTATTACTGTAATGACGTTATTAAGGGCAGTCATACAGACACAGTAGTGGTATGTGACAGAAAAAAACAAATATAGTATATCATATAAGAGGACATATATAGGAGGAGAATAATGATGTGTTTCCTTTTTCTCTAGATGTTGTGTTGGTGATGGATCCTACATCTGTGTCAGAGGGGGCGAGAGTCACACTGACATGTAGAACCAAATGTACACTGGACCCCATCACATCCTACAGTTGGTATAAGAATGGACAGCCTATACCAAACAGCAACACCTACTCTCCTGTCTATAGCCTATTCCCAGTCAGCAGTGAGGATGCAGGAAGATACTCCTGTGCTGTGGAAGGCCATGAGGATCTCCCCTCTCCTGAAGACACTCTCAATGTTAGATGTAAGTACATGTGGTTTAAATGTTTAGTTTGCTATGTTAACATTGCAGTGACAGATATTAGCTCCACGTGACACTTGAATTGATCATCTTCAATAAGAGGGTGAATTTATAAGTCATTGTGTGGAAAAGTACAATTGTGGAAAGTATATATAATATTTTTAACTGACCTAATTTGTACTCTTTTTAAATCCACTGTATTTTACATTAGATGGACCAAAGAACACCTCAGTGTCAGTCAGTCCCTCTGGTGAAATAGTGGAGGGCAGTTCAGTGACTCTGACCTGCAGCAGTGATGCCAACCCACCTGTGGACAAATACACCTGGTACAAGAAGAACATAACCTCACCAAAAGCATCAGGACAGAGTTACAACATCACTAACATCAGCTCTGAGGAAAGTGGAGAATACTACTGTGAGGCTGAGAATAAATATGGACGTCTCAACTCTTCTGTGTTTGTGGACGTTCAGTGTAAGTTCACCGAACCATCTCCTCTTTTGATCAGAGAATCATGCATGTCACGACCGTCTATAAAGGGAGCAGACCAATACGCAGCGCGTTGAGTGAACATGATCACTTTAATTAAGAAAGCACGTAACTACAAAACAAAAGACGATAGTGAAGTCCAACAGTGACAAATACTGAACCTGGAACAAAAACCCACAAACACAAGGTGAAAACAGACCGTATAAATATGGCTCCCAATCAGAGACAACGAGCCAACAGCTGACACTCGTTACCTCTGATTGGGAGTCACTCAACCAAACAAAGAAATACCACACATAGAACCACCCAACCAAACAAAACACCACGAAAACGAACACACCCTGGCTCAACACACAAAGTCCCGGAGCCAGAGCGTGACAGTACCCCCTAAAGGCGCGGACTGCGACCGCGCCTCAATAAGGCTAAACAAGGGAGGGCTGGGTGGGCATACCTCTTCGGCGGTGGTTCTGGCTCTGGTCGTGGTCCCCACCCCACCATAGTCACTACCCGCTTCCGTAGCCTCCTCCACATGACCACCCCCAACTAAACCCCACTGGATTAAGGGGCGGCACCGGACTAAAGGGCAGCACCGGACTAAGGGGCAGCACCGGACTAAGGGGCCAGTACCGGACTAAGGGGCAGCACCAGGCTAAGGGACAGCACCGGACTCAATGGCGGATCCTGGCTGGCTGGCTCTGGCGGATCCTGGCTGGACGGCTCTGGCGGATCCTGGCTGGACGGCTCATGGCTGGCTGAAGGATCTGGCTGCTCATGGCTGGCTGACGGATCTGGCTGCTCATGGCTGGCTGACGGATCTGGCTGCTCATGGCTGGCCGACGGATCTGGCTGCTCATGTCTGGCGGAAGGCTCTGGCTGATCCTGTCTGGCGGAAGGCTCTGGCTGATCCTGTCTGGCGGACGGCTCTGGCTGATCCGGTCTGGCGGAAGGCTCTGGCTGATCCTGTCTGGCGGAAGGCTCTGGCTGATCCTGTCTGGCGGAAGGCTCTGGCTCCTGGCAGACGGGCGGCTCATGCAGCGCTTGGCAGACGGACAGTTCAGACGGCGTTGGGCAGACGGGCAGTTCAGGCGCCGTTGGGCAGACGGGCAGTTCAAGCGCCGTTGGGCAGACGGGCAGTTCAGGCGCCGTTGGGCAGACGGCAGACTCTGGCCGTCTGAGGCGCACCGTAGGCCTGAGGCGTGGTGCCGGAACTGGAGGTACCGGGCTGAGGACACGCATCTCAGGGCTAGTGCGGGGAGAAGCAACAGGGCATGCTGGACCCTGGGAACGCACATAAGGCCTAGTGCGTGGTGCCGGAACTGGTGGTCCCAGGCTGAGGACACGCATCTCAGGGCTAGTGCGGGGAGAAGGAACAGGCCGGACCGGGCTGGCGACGCGCACCGTAGGTTTGGTGCGAGTGGCAGGAACAGGCCGGGTCGGGCTGGCGACGCGCACCGTAGGTTCTGTGCGTGGAGCAGGAACAGGCCGGGCTGGGCTGGCGACGCACACCGTAGGTTCTGTGCGTGGAGCAGGAACAGGCCGGGCTGGGCTGTCGACGCACACCATAGCCTTGGTGCGTTGAGCAGGAACAGGCCGGGCAGGGCTGTCGACGCACACCGTAGGCTTGGTTCGTGGAGCAGGAACAGGCCGAACTGGGCTGGCGACGCACACCGTAGGTTCTGTGCGTGGAGCAGGAACAGGCCGGGCTGGGCTGGCGACGCACACCGTAGGTTCTGTGCGTGGAGCAGGAACAGGCCGGGCTGGGCTGGCGACGCACACCGTAGGTTCTGTGCGTGGAGCAGGAACAGGCCGGGCTGGACTGGCGACGCACACCGTGGGCTTGATGCGTGGAGTAGGAACAGGCCGGTCCGTACTGGGAACACACACCACTGGCTTTAACTGGGGATCAGGAACGGGCCGGACCGGACTGGTAACACACATCAGTCTCTCACGCCGTGCCGCAACAACTTCCCCTTCCTCTACTCGCCAATGGCTCCCGTAATCCGATAGCCTTCTCTCCACGTCTCCCTGTGGCAGCCTCCTGCTGCCCAGCCGCCCAAGCCATGTGCCCCCCCAAAAAAACTTTTTGGGGTTGCCTCTCGTCCTTCCAACGATGACCCTGCTGACGCCGTTGCTCCTCTCTCGCCAGGGCCTTGATCTTCCCCCAAGGTCCCTTGCCCCCGAGCATGTCCTCCCAGGACCACGATTTGCCCACCTGGGCCATCGCCAGCCTCTCGATCTCCTTACCAGGCGCCTCCTCCCATGTCCAGTCTCTTTGCTCCTGGACACGCTGCTTGGTCCTTTTATGGTGGGTTTTTCTGTCACGACCGTCTATAAAGGGAGCAGACCAATACGCAGCGCGTTGAGTGAACATGATGACTTTAATTAAGAAAGCACGTAACTACAAAACAAAAGACGATAGTGAAGTCCAACAGTGACAAATACTGAACCTGGAACAAAAACCCACAAACACAAGGTGAAAACAGACCGTATAAATATGGCTCCCAATCAGAGACAACGAGCCAACAGCTGACACTCGTTACCTCTGATTGGGAGTCACTCAACCAAACAAAGAAATACCACACATAGAACCACCCAACCAAACAAAACACCACGAAACGAACACACCCTGGCTCAACACACAAAGTCCCGGAGCCAGAGCGTGACAATGCACATGATCTCTTGGTACCTTCCATGTTATGTGAGTTGATTATTTTCTGTCACCTTCAACACCAGATGGCCCAAAGAACACCTCAGTGTCAGTCAGTCCCTCTGGTGAAATAGTGGAGGGCAGTTCAGTGACTCTGACCTGCAGCAGTGATGCCAACCCACCTGTGGACAAATACACCTGGTACAAGAATAACATAACCTCACCAAAAGCATCAGGACAGAGTTACAACATCACTAACATCAGCTCTGAGGAAAGTGGAGAATACTACTGTGAGGCTGAGAATACAATAGCATCTAAGAACTCTACAGCTCTGATGATCATTGTAGCAGGTCAAGATTCATCTTCAATACTTCAATACAAAACTACATGTTTCAATTTAATCTTAATCATTATACTTTGGATTATTACTCCTTAGTTTATAACTATACATTGTGTTATAAGATCCCTTAACAAGTATTGCATTAATGTCCTGTATTTCAGTTTATTTTTAGTTTATTATATCATGCCATGTACTCACATCATCCACATTATATTATAGGGAAACAAACCTCAGTTATGACTACAGCTGTTGGAATCAGAGTGGTTGTTCTGGTTCTCATCCTCTGTCTCTCTGGACTCATGTGGTTCAGGTGAGTGAAAATTCATATTTTTATGTTGTTTATTTTTTAAATGTAGCACTCTGATTTGTTGTTAACTTCATTAATTAATTAATTAATGTGCAAAACAGGAAGAAGTCCTCCAAATCCACCTCTGACACGAGAGACACAAGTGATATAGCAGACAATGGACAGGTGAGTCTGTTGGAATCAGAAGATGACTGTGATGTCTGGGTATTGCTTTGTGGAACATTTCCACGCCTCATGTTGTCTGTCCTCTTTCTCCATCAGGGAGACTCTAGTCCAGTGTATGACAACATCTCAAGCATGGCCATGACCCTTACTGCAACACAGACAGCAGCCACCGTAGACCAGGATGATGTTCACTACGCCAGCGTCCACTTCTCTCACTCCAAAAACCAGGAAGTCCCACTGTACTCAACCGTCCAGAAACAGAAACAAGACGAAGATGTCCAATACGCTGTTGTGAAATTGAATCGCCCCAGTTCTGCAACCAAGTGAGCATATTCTGCCATTACAGCAACATAGAACCAATACTAGAACATTGGAAACACACAGCATTTAAGGATACATTTGTTTGTTTACAACCAAATCTGGATGTCCAGGGGGTTGGAAAGTAGATTCTTATTTACTGCATTTCTATACAATTAAAACACTTTAAAATGTTATTTGGAAAACAGCAAAAACAAGCAAAAATGACCTCAGCCGTTTTCACCTTGGCTGCTGTAGGTTCATTCACCTCAGTCCATCTACAAACACATAGCCTATTAGCTATACAGTTGTAATGTTATACCCCTGAAAGGGAGGAAATATGGGAGATGATTCACACTGACACGCAGCATCAGCAACAAAACAAAAACGTGTGACATTTTTATAACTGTATTGTTCACATGTTGATAGCATTTTAATGTATGCCTATAGGGAAGATAGGCCAAGTGGAGATATTCATATTGAAACATATATTTTTACCCCAAGTTTGGGAACCACTGTAAAAACCTCTCTCTCTGCTTGCTTCCTCTCTCTCTCTGTCTCCCTCTACTTCCACCTGCATGCATTGCAGCCTGCCTCAGCCTCTCCAATGAGCACCACATCACTGTCTGTCTCAGTAGCCTAGCTTAGTAGTGTTTGGTTTTCTCCTGCTGAGGTAGGCTCCGTTTAACATTAGATTCTTACTTCATCCTTCTAGACCTGACTGACTGTAGACAAGGCAGGAGTCGCGGGACACAGCATCTCGCAAACACACTGTCAGCAGAGCAACCTGCGGCCTGGGGTAGTTCGTTTCACGTCGCCCTCGGCAAGTGCCACGAGAAGGGGAATTAGCCGTTTGAGAGAGTGGTGAATGTGCTGATAAAATTAGGGAGGCATATCTGGGGGATGCCAGAGATCATAACAAACAAACCACTGTTCATGATTCCACTCATTCACAAAGAGGCAGGCGCAATTAGTCAGATCAAGAAAATAAGCGTTCTGAGGTTTGACCAACGCTGGGAGAAATATTTAGATGTTGATCCGTAATTCATTTTCTTTACTGTGTACAGTATTTCTATTAGGCTATTATTATTATTTCCAAATTAGAAAAACATTAACGACCTCTGTGTCCTCAAACGTAGTAACGGCCATGTGCTCATTGGAGGAGTAGACAATGATGATGTCATGAGTGATGCATATTGTGCATTCATGCCTCAACACCAGAAACAGGAAGAGGAAGTGCAATAAACTGCTGTGAAATGGAACCGCCCCACTGCTGCCATATTCTGCATATTCTGCAATAAGGTCATTCATATGCTGCTGTTTATTGTAGATATCATCAATAGGCAAAACAGTTGACCCCTAGTGACCACTACTGATGTCATTTCCTTAAACTATGGACCCAACAATGGACATCTCAAGACAATTATTATGACATGTCTATAATGAGGGAGTGATGTGATGATGGTTTTGATGAACAGTTCGGATGAGTTCCAAATGGCACCCTATTTCCTATTTAGTGCACTACTTTTATCCTGAGCCCATAGGCCCTGGTGAAAGATAGTGCTTTATAAAGGGTATAGGGTGCCACCATTTGGAACACACATTCAGTTTCATTTTTGTTTCTCTCTCTTCAGACCCGCAGCACAATCAGCTGAGGAGGACTCCTCTGTTCTCTACAGTACAGTCAACAAACCCAGAACCAAGAAGACCTGAACACAAGAAACCCAGAACCAGGAAGACCTGAACACAACAAACTCAGAACCAAGAAGAAAGAAGACCTGAACACAACGAACCCAGAAACAAGAAGACCTGAACACAACAAACCCAGAACCAGGAAGACCTGAACACAACAAACCCAGAACCAGGAAGACCTGAACACAACAAACACAGAACCAGGAAGACCTGAACACAACAAACCCAGAACCAGGAAGACCTGAACACAACAAACCCAGAACCAGGAAGACCTGAACACAACAAACCCAGAACCAGGAAGACCTGAACACAACAAACCCAGAACCAGGAAGACCTGAACACAACAAACCCAGAACCAAGAAGACCTGAACACAACAAACACAGAACCAGGAAGACCTGAACACAACAAACACAGAACCAGGAAGACCTGAACACAACAAACTCAGAACCAAGAAGCAAGAAGACCTGAACACAATGAACCCAGAAACAAGAAGACCTGAACACAACAAACACAGAACCAAGAAGACCTGAACACAACAAACCCAGAACCTAGAAGACCTGAACACAAGAAACCCAGAACCAAGAAGGCCTGAACACAACAAACACAGAACTAAGAAGACCTGAACACAACAAACACAGAACTAAGAAGACCTGAACACAACAAACTCAGAACCAAGAAGCAAGAAGACCTGAACACAACAAACCCAGAAACAAGAAGACCTGAACACAACAAACACAGAACCAAGAAGACCTGAACACAACAAACCCAGAACCAATAAGACCTGAACACAACAAACCCAGAACCAAGAAGACCTGAACACAACAAACACAGAACCAAGAAGACCTGAACACAACAAACACAGAACCAAGAAGACCTGAACACAACAAACCCAGAACCAAGTAGACCTGAACACAACAAACCCAGAACCAAGAAGACCTGAACACAACAAACACAGAACCAAGAAGACCTGAACACAACAAACACAGAACCTAGAAGACCTGAACACAACAAACCCAGAACCAAGAAGACCTGAACACAACAAACCCAGAACCAAGAAGACCTGAACATAACAAAACAAGAACCAAGTAGACCTGAACACAACAAACCCAGAACCAAGAAGACCTGAACACAACAAACCCAGAACCAAGAAGACCTTAACACAACAAGTTTCACAAAAACCTTGTAGTGTACAGCGCATTCGGAAAGTATTCAGACCCCTTGACTTTGTCCACATTTTTGTTACAGCCTTATTCTAAAATGTATTAAATAAAAATAATAAATACATCTACACACAATACCCCATAATGACAAAGTGAAAACAGGTTTTCAGTCATTTTTGCAAATGTATTAAAAATAAAAACAGAAATACCTTATTTACATAAGTATTCAGACGCTTTGCTATGAGACTAGAAATGGAGCTCAGGTGCATCCTGTTTCCATTGATCATCCTTGAGATGTTTCTACAATGTGATGGAGTTCAAAACTAGGCCTCACACCTCTATTCTCCTACTATCATATTGCTATCACATCCAGAATGTTTTCCATAGCTTTAACTTTTGAGTAAATGTGGAGTGGAATTCTCTTTCCTTGTAATGATAATTATGTATATTGATGATAAATGTAATAAATGGGATAGATTATGCTTCTGCTATTTTTCTATGGGGTTTTGACATTTCCAGATTTTTTAATTACCTAATGTACTTTTCTCAGTGACTGATATTGATAACATTGATAACAGCTTTTTAATGTGTACAATCTTGGACCAAGTTTATCTTGATGTGTTAAAATGATTTACTTTGTATTGCTGTCAGACATTATTGAGCAATGGCATTTATGAGAAGGAATATTAATACCATAATCACGCTTGTTTTATTGTAAAATTATGCATTATTACCTATTTTAGATGAAGTGTGATTCAGTGTAATGTATGCATCATGTTGTAAATAAGCTCAAAGCTAAAGACAATACATACTAATGTTTTTTCTTTTAAATATTGCAGGTTATCCTGTCATTCTATATCGTCTGTTACCTTAAAATAAAAAATAAATAAACAGAAGTTAAACATCTTTCCACAGTACTGTAGGAAGTTATTATAATATCGTATGACATCATTGGTTGTCAAGCATGTAAATGTGGCCGCGTTCGACATTGCAGCCAACTTTAAAGTCGAGACTGACTGATCTACAAATAATATGAAGTAGTTATTTATCATGCAAGGTGATTTGTAGATCAGTCAGTCAGTCACAATTTACCCATGACACGTCACAGTTTCGATGCTCTTGAATACAGCCTCTGTGAATGAGGAAGCAAGCCATCTCTGAATCAGCGTCTTGGTCCCTGACATAGAGTTGGATAGAGGGCACAGCTTGGCATCTTTTCATGCTGGCTTCTGTTACAACATCGGCAGCACATTTGAGGGCTATCTCCATTTTAAAGTTGTCAATTTCTTCTTGTTCAACCTCCAAGAGTATAATGACAGTCGATAAACATACTGAAAGGATGCATACAATGTCATGTCAATGCTTAAACAGTCTTTGTAGCTAGTGTGTCTTTTATCCAACTCTGTGGTCTCTCACTACTTCAAAGTTGTGTAAACCACAGACCTAAAACCTCACAGTCAGTGTATGTTTCCTTAGACTGCCAGAAAGTTCATCACAAGACCTCTCTCCCCTTCACTCTGTAAGTATGCTTGACAATATCTTAAAATATGTATATTTTATTATTATATGTCTGTATCCATGAACCATATTCCTCTGTTATGGGCATGGTGATGAAAATAATATAATATAGTGGGGACTTTTTAGAAAATGGCCTGAATTATGAGTAACAGTACGAGTAAGAATGATGAGTTTATGGGCAGAATTAACCTGATATACAGTGATGGTGGGTTGTGGTTAGGAGTAGTATTAACCTGAAACACAGTGATGGTGGGTTGTGTTTAGGAGTAGTATTAACATGAGACACAGTGATGGTGGGTTGTGTTTAGGAGTAGTATTAACATGAAACACAGTGATGGTGGGTTGTGTTTAGGAGTAGTATTAACATGAAACACAGTGATGGTGGGTTGTGTTTAGGAGTAGTATTAACATGAGACACAGTGATGGTGGGTTGTGTTTAGGAGTAGTATTAACATGAGACACAGTGATGGTGGGTTGTGTTTAGGAGTAGTATTAACATGAGACACAGTGATGGTGGGTTGTGGTTTTGTTGGTTTAGATCACACTAAGCGTCATTTTCCTGTCCTAACTTCCTGTCCTAGATTGACCAATCAGAGTTCTTTAAACAGAGATCCTAAAAATTACTAGTTAATAGTTATAATATGTAATTCTATACTTCTTTATATTGACAATATATGCAGTTTATATTCACATTACAGTATTTGGATGACAGGCTACATTACATTATATATAGATAACATGCTACATTAGACTATATATGGATAACAGATTACATTAGACTATATATGGATATCAGGCTACATTAGACTATATATAGATAACAGGCTACATTAGACTATATATAGATAACAGGCTACCTTTGACTATATGTGGATAACAGGCTACATTAGACTATATGGATAACAGGCTACATTAGATTATATATGGATAACAGGCTACATTAGACTATATATAGATAACAGGCTACATTAGACTATATATGAATAACATGCTACATTAGACTATATATGGATAACATAATACATTAGACTATATATGGATAACAGGCTACATTAGACTATATATGGATAACAGGCTACCTTTGACTATGTATGGATAACAGGATACCTTTGACTATATGTGGATGACAGGCTACATTAGACCACATGGATAACAGGCTACATTAGACTATATAGAGATAACAGGCTACATTAGACTATATATCGATAACAGGCTACATTATACTATTCATAGATAACAGGCTACAATAGACTATATATGGATAACAGGCTACATTATACTATATATGGATAAAAGGCTACATTAGACTAGATATGGATAACAGGCTACATTAGACTATATATGGATAACAGGCTACATTAGACTATACATAGATAGCAGGCTACATTTGACAATATATGGATGACAGGCTGCATTAGATTATATATGGATAACAGGCTACATTAGACTATATATGGATAACAGGCTACATTAGACTATAAATGGATAACAGGCTACAATATACTATATATGAATAACAGGCTACAATAGACTATATATGGATAACAGGCTACATTAGACTATATATGGATAACAGGCTACATTATACTATGTATAGATAACAGGCTACATTAGACTATATATGGATAACATGCTACATTAGACTATACATAGATAGCAGGCTACATTTGACAATATATGGATAACAGGCTGCATTAGATTATATATGGATAACAGGCTACATTAGACTATATATGGATAACATGCTACATTAGACTATATATAGATAGCAGGCTACATTAGACTATATATCGATAACAGGCTACATTAGACTATATTGAGAAGAGGTTACATTAGACTATACATAGATAACAGGCTACATTAGACTATGTATGGATGGTAGGCTACATTAGACTGTATATAGATAACAGGCTACATTTGACTATATATGGATAACATGCTACCTTTGACTATATATGGATAACAGGCTACATTAGACTATATATAGATAACAGGCTACATTAGACTATTTATGGATAACAGGCTACATTAGTCTATATATTGATAACAGGCTACATTAGACTATCTATGGATAACAGGCTACATTAGACTATATATGGATAGCAGGCTAAATTAGATTATATATAGATAACAGGCTACATTTAACTATATATGGATAGCAGGCTACATTAGACTATATATGGATAGCAGGCTACATTAGACTATATATGGATAGCAGAATACATTACACTATATATGGATAGCAGGCTAGATTAGACTATATATGGATAACATGCCTCATTAGAATTTACATGGATAACAGGCTACATTGGACTATATATGGATAACAATAATCTCCCGTCTGGACTATAATCTCCCGTCTGGACTACTGCAACTCGCTGTTGGCTGGCCTCCCTGCCTGTGCCATTAAACCCCTACAACTCATCCAGAATGCCGCAGCCCGTCTGGTGTTCAACCTTCCCAAGTTCTCTCACGTCACCCCCCTCCTCCGCACACTCCACTGGCTTCCAGTTGAAGCTCGCATCCGCTACAAGACCATGGTGCTTGCCTATGGAGCAGTGAGGGGAACGGCACCTCTGTACCTTCGGGCTCTGATCAGTCCCTACACCCAAACGAGGGCATTGCGTTCATCCACCTCTGGCCTGCTGGCTCCCTTCCTCTGCGGAAGCATAGTTCCCGCTCAGCCCAGTCAAAACTGTTCGCTGCTCTGGCACCCCAATGGTGGAACAAGCTCCCTCACGACGCCAGGACAGCGGAGTCACTCACCACCTTCCGGAGACATTTGAAACCCCACCTCTTTAAGGGAATACCTGGGATAGGATAAAGTAATCCTTCTACCCCCCCAAAAAACTGTAAAGTGGTTATCCCACTGGCTATAGGGTGAACGCACCAATTGGTGAGTCGCTCTGGATAAGAGCGTCTGCTAAATGACGTAAATGTGCCCTTGAGCAAGGCACTTAACCCTAATTGCTCCTGTAAGTCCCTCTGGATAAGAGCGTCTGCTAAATGACTAAAATGTAAATGTAAATGTAATAACAGGCTACATTAGACAATATATGTGTAACATGCTACCATAGACTATATATGGATAGCAGAATACATTAGACTATATATTGATAAATGTCTACATTAGACTATATATGGACAACAGGCTACATTAGACAATATGGATAGCAGTTATTTCAAGGCCTACCTTCAAACTAAGTGCCTCTTTGCTTGACATAATGGGAAAATCAAAATAAATCAGCCAAGACCTCAGAAAAAAAATGGTAAACCTCCACAAGTCTGGTTGATCCTTGGGAGCAATTTCCAAACACCTGAACGTACCACATTCATTTGTACAAACAATAGTACGCAAGTATAAACACCATGGGACCACGCAGCCGTCATTTCGCTCATGAAGGAGACGCGTTCTGTCTCCTAGAGATTAACGTACTTTGGTGCGAAAAGTGCAAATCAATCCCAGAATAACAGCAAAGGACCTTGTGAAGATGCTGGAGGAAACAGGTACAAAAGTATCTATATCCACAGTAAAACGAGTCCTATATCGACATAACCTGAAAGGCCGCTCAGCAAGGAAGAAGCCACTGCTCCAAAACCGCCATAAAAAAGCCAGACTACGGTTTGCAACTGCACATGGGGACAAAGATCGTACTTTTTGGAAAAATGTCCTCTGGTCTGATGAAACAAAAATAGAACTGATTGGCCATAATGACCATCGTTATGTTTGGAGGAAAAAGGGGAAAGCTTGCAAGCCAAAGAACACCATTTCAACTGTGAAGCACAGAGGTGGCAGCATCATGCTGTGGGGGTGCTTTGCTGCAGGAGGGACTGGTGCACTTCACAAAATAGATGGCATCATGAGGAAGGAAAATTATGTGGATATATTGAAGCAACATCTCAAGACATCAATCAGGAAGTTAAAGCTTGGTTGCAAATGGGTCTTCCAAATGGACAATGACCCCAAGCATACTTCCAAAGTTGTGGCAAAATGGCTTAAGGACAACAAAGTTAAGGTATTGGAGTGGCCATCACAAGGCCCTGACCTCAATCCTATAGAACATTTGTGGGCAGAACTAAAAAAGCATGTGCGAGCAAGGAGGCCTACAAACCTGACTCAGTTACACCAGCTCTGTCAGGAGGAATGGGCCAAAATTCACCCAACTTATTGTGGGAAGCTTGTGGAAGGCTACCCGAAACATTTAACCCAAGTTAAAAAAATTTAAGGCAATGCTACCAAATACTAATTGAGTGTATGTAAACTTCTGACCCACTGTGAATGTGATGAAATAAATAAAACCTGAAATAAATCATTCTCTCTACTATTATTCTGACATTTCACATTCTTAAAATAAAGTGGTGATCCTAACTGACCTAAGACAGGGAATATTTACTAGGATTAAATGTAAGGAATTGTGAAAAACTGAGTTTAAATGTATTTGGCTAAGGCATATGTAAACTTCCGACTTGAACTGTACATACATACATACATACATACATACATACATACATACATACATACATACATACATACATACATACATACATACATACATACATACATACAGTACATACACACATACATATATAGTGCAATAGACTAACAGACAGACAGTAATCACATAGACAACCATATAGCACAATACAACTCAACACAATATGAGCCTGGTTCATTTTCAGTAATGAGGCCTTGTACCCCATTTCCAGTTTATACTCCAATGTATCAGGTGTAGTTATTCACCAGCTATAGTGTGACACTCTGGCTCCAGGGACTCTGATTTATGGAGCCAGGGTTGTTCATTTTCATTTGGGTGTATTTCTATGTTGGGATTTCTAGTTGTGCATTTCTATGTTGTGGTGGTTCTTGATTATTCATGTGACTCCCAATCGGAGGTAACGAGTGACAGCTGTCGGCTCGTTATCTCTGATTGGGAGCCATATTTAAACTGTTGTGGTTTCACTGTGTGTTTGTGGGTTTTTGTTCCTGTACAGTCATTTGTCACTGTGGACTTCACTATCGTCATTCGTTTATTTGTTTTCGTGGTTGCTTTGATTAAATAAAGTCATCATGTTCACTCAACGCGCTGCGTATTGGTCCGCTTCCTCAGACGATCGTGACAGAAAAACCCACCATAGAAGGACCAAGCAGCGTGTCCAGGAGCAAGACAGCTGGACATGGGAGGAAGCGCCTGGTAAGGAGATCGAGAGGCTGGCGATGGCCCAGGTGGGCAAATCGTGGTCCTGGGAGGACATGCTCGGGGGCAAGGGACCTTGGGGGAAGATCAAGGCCCTGGCGAGAGAGGAGCAACGGCGTCAGCAGGGTCATCGTTGGAAGGACGAGAGGCAACCCCAAAAAAGTTTTTTGGGGGGCACATGGCTAGGCGGCTGGGCAGCAGGAGGCTGCCACAGGGAGACGTGGAGAGAAGGCTATCGGATTACGGGGAGCCATTGGCGAGTAGAGGAAGGGAAGTTGTTGCGGCACGGCGTGAGAGACTGATGTGTGTTACCAGTCCGGTCCGGCCCGTTCCTGATCCCCCAGTTAAAGCCAGTGGTGTGTGTTCCCAGTACGGACCGGCCTGTTCCTACTCCACGCATCAAGCCCACGGTGTGCGTCGCCAGTCCAGCCCGGCCGGTTCGGCTCCACGTACTAAGGATACGTGCGTCGACAGCCCTGCGCGTTCCTGCTCCACGCACCAAGGATACGGTGTGCGTCGACAGCCCTGCCCGGCCTGTTCCTGCTCCACGCACCAAGGATACGGTGTGCGCCGACAGCCCTGCCCGGCCTGTTCCTGCTCCACGCACCAAGGATACGGTGTGCGTCGACAGCCCTGCCCGGCCTGTTCCTGCTACGCACCAAGGATACGGTGTGGCGACAGCCCTGCCCGGCCTGTTCCTGCTCCACGCACCAAGGATACGGTGTGCGTCGACAGCCCTGCCCGGCCTGTTCCTGCTCCACGCACCAAGGATACGGTGGCGTCGACAGCCCTGCCCGGCCTGTTCCTGCTCACGACGGGCGTCGACAGCCCCGGCCTGTTTGCTCCACGCACCAAGGATCGGTGTGCGTGACAGCCCTGCCCGGCCTGTTCCTGCTCCACGCACCAGGATACGGTGTGCGTCGACAGCCCTGCCCGGCCTGTTCCTGCTCCACGCACCAGGGATATGGTGGGCTTCGCCAGCCCGGCCCGGCCTGTTCCGGCCACTCGCACCAGGGATACGGTGCGCGTCGCCAGCCCAGCCCGGCCTGTTCCTGCTCCACGCACCATAAAAAGCCCTGAGATGCGTGTCCTCAGCCTGGGACCACCAGTTCCGGCACCACGCATCAGGCCTACGGTGCGTCCCCAGGGCCCAGCATGCCCTGTTCCTTCTCCCCGCACTAGCCCTGAGATGCGTGTCCTCAGCCCGGTACCTCCAGTTCCGGCACCACGCACCAGGCCTACGGTGCGCCTCAGACGGCCAGAATCTGCCGTCTGCCCAACGGGGCCTGAACTGCCCGTCTGCCCAACGGCGCCTGAACTGCCCGTCTGCCCAACGGTGCCTGAACTGCCCGTCTGCCCAACGGGGCCTGAACTGCCCGTCTGCCCAACGGCGCCTGAACTGCCCGTCTGCCCAACGGTGCCTGAACTGCCCGTCTGCCCAACGGCGCTTGAACTACCCGTCTGCCCTACGGCGCTAAAGCCGCCCGTCTGTACTGAGCCTGCAAAGCCGCCCGTCTGCCATGAGCCTTCAGAGCCGTCCGCCAGATCGGAGCCGCTAGAGCCTTCCGCCAGACAGGAGCCGCTAGAGCCTTCCGCCAGACAGGATCAGCCAGAGCCGTCTGCCAGACAGGATCAGCCAGAGCCTTCCGCCAGACAGGATCAGCCAGAGCCTTCCGCCAGACAGGATCAGCCAGAGCCTTCCGCCAGCTACGAGCAGCCAGATCCGTCAGCCAGCCATGAGCAGCCAGATCCGTCCAGCCAGCCACGAGCAGCCAGATCCGTCAGCCAGCCATGAGCAGCCTGATCCGTCAGCCAGCCATGAGCAGCCAGATCCGTCAGCCAGCCATGAGCCGTCCAGCCAGGATCCGCCAGAGCCGTCCAGCCAGGATCCGCCAGAGCCGTCCAGCCAGGATCCGCCAGAGCCGTCCAGCCAGGATCCGCCAGAGCCGTCCAGCCAGGATCCGCCAGAGCCGTCCAGCCAGGATCCGCCAGAGCCGTCCAGCCAGGATCCGCCATTTAGTCCGGTACTGCCCCTTAGCCCTGTGCTGTCCCTTATCCTGGTGCTGCCCCTTATCCTGGTGCTGCCCCTTATCCTGGTGCTGCCCCTTATCCTGGTGCTGCCCCTTATCCTGGTGCTGCCCCTTATCCTGGTGCTGCCCCTTAGCCCTGTGCTGTCCCTTATCCTGGTGCTGCCCCTTATCCTGGTGCTGTCCCTTATCCTGGTGCTGCCCCTTATCCTGGTGCTGCCCCTTATCCTGGTGCTGCCCCTTAGTCCGGTGCTGCCCCTTATCCTGGTGCTGCCCCTTATCCTGGTGCTGCCCCTTATCCTGGTGCTGCCCCTTATCCTGGTGCTGCCCCTTATCCTGGTGCTGCCCCTTATCCTGGTGCTGCCCCTTATCCCGGTGTTGCCCCTTAGTCCGGTGCTGCCTCTTAGTCCGGTGCTGCCCCTTAATCCAGTGGGGTTATATTGGAGGGTGGTCATTTGGAGGAGGCTACGTAAGCGGGTAGTGACTATGGTGGGGTGGGGACCACGACCAGTGCCAGAGCCGCCACCATGGACAGACGCCCACCCAGACCCTCCCCTAGACTGTATGCTGGTGCGCCCGGAGTTCGCACCTTTAGGGGGGTACTGTGACACTCTGGCTCCAGGGACTCTGATTTATGGAGCCAGGGTTGTTCATTTTCATTTGGGTGTATTTCTATGTTGGGATTTCTAGTTGTGCATTTCTATGTTGTGGTGGTTCTTGATTATTCATGTGACTCCCAATCGGAGGTAACGAGTGACAGCTGTCGGCTCGTTATCTCTGATTGGGAGCCATATTTAAACTGTTGTGGTTTCACTGTGTGTTTGTGGGTTTTTGTTCCTGTACAGTCATTTGTCACTGTGGACTTCACTATCGTCATTCGTTTATTTGTTTTCGTGGTTGCTTTGATTAAATAAAGTCATCATGTTCACTCAACGCGCTGCGTATTGGTCCGCTTTCTCAGACGATCGTGACATATAGAGTGAGTTGTTGTTTATGTTTCTAAGACTGCAGGGTGGGAGATGCAACAATGGCCTTGAGAACAGCAGGAAGTGTGTTGGTGGTCTTTCTCTGGTCTGTAGCAGGTATGGTCTCATTCTTGTCTTTTAGTTGCCTGGTTTGTCAATCTACAGATATTTCTAAAAGCAAAACATTTTCATGTTCTACTAGTGACACATTTGGCGTGTCCGCTTCACTTTAAACGGATTCCATTCACACTCAACCAAAGAGTATCTATGTCTCAACTCAGCTACTACGGGAACAAAGTGTTAGTGTGAGTCAAAGGACATCGACGTTAATGTAATGTCCTTGTGATGTCTAACTGGGTTTCAGCTGTACTGGGGCAGAATGGCTGGAGTGTGACTAACACCACAGTATTTGTACCTTGAAGGGGTCATCAGTGGAACTGTCCTGCTCTTACACATATCCCAGTTGGTATAAAGTCACAACAACCTTCTGGTTCACCAAAATTTTTGCTTTGGAGAATTATGTGAGTCTGAGTGATGACCCAGTATACAAAGGTCGTGTGACGTACCATAGAGATAAGAAGAATGGCCACACCCTGACAATCACAGACCTGAGAGAGAGTGACTCCACTACGTACAAGTTCAGATTTATTACAGATCAGACCGAAGGGATCCTGGAGTCACTTTGTCTGTTACAGGTACAGTGATGTTATATATATAGTGCTGATCTGTTTAATTGGTTCTGGAAAATTGTCTTATTTTGTATTTAAATAATATAAATAATATGAAAGTATGCGTAAAATTGGAATGTCTGAATTGATGATTTGAGAACGTCCACTCCTGCCTCATTTGAACTAGACAACAGGTAATTGAGGTATTTAATGTTGTTATCTACTCCAGACCTGTAGTGTCAACGACACTGACCTGTACTCTGACTGACAACCCCACCTACATCTGGTACAACATTTTAAATTTTTAGTCGTTTAGCAGACGCTCTTATCCAGAGCGACTTACAGTTAGTGAATACATATATATATTTTTATATACTGGCCCCCCGTGGGAAACGAACCCACAACCCTGGCGTTGCAAACGCCATGCTCTACCAACTGAGGTACATCCCTGCCGGCCATTCCCTCCCCTACCCTGGACGATGCTGGGACAATTGTGCGCCGCCCATGAGTCTCCTGGTCGCGGCCGGCTGCGACAGAGCCTGGATTCGAACCAGGATCTCTAGTGGCACAGTTAGCACTGCGATGCAGTGCCTTAGACCACTGCGCCACTCAGGAGTAGAAGAACAGTAAGATTACAAGAACAGGAGTACAAGAACAGTAAGATTGTACAAGAGGACTCCTCCCTCTCATACTCAGTCTACTTAAAAACTGAAGACAGCTTCTACTGTGCTGTAAAAGGCATCAATTCTCCTGCAGTGTGTGAGTGTGACTGATACACTTTTTAAAGTCTTACAAAATCATCCAATACATCATTGGTCAGTGTTGATGTGCAGTGAAACAGACATGAAATAGGGCTGCTATTTCATTTCGATTAATGGATGTTGACAGTTCAAAATATGTACTCCATTTGAAAAATGTACTTGTTTTTCAGATGTTGGGGGTCACAGTTATTTCCACGTGACTTACACCCATCAGAGTATCTGTACCTTGAAGGGGTCACCTGCTCTTATACATATCCCAGTGGTCATACAGTCTCCGAAACAAACTGGTATACAAAAGGAAAACTTTGATGAGGCGCCACAAATCCTGAGCCCGGGGTATGGAGGTCGTGTGGAGTACCTGAGAAATATGCAGAGTGACTCCACCCTGAGAATCACAGACCTGAGAGAGGAGGATTCAGCTGAGTATAAGTTAAGAGTCATAACAGATCAGACAAACTGGGATCCCACCTTCCCTGGAACATCTCTGACTGTCACAGGTAACACTGCATGTCACATCTTATCAATACTGCAAACTATTACTTCATGATATGTGTTTTAATCCCCTTTCATTTAGGTCTGCAGGTGATGGTGACTCCTGCCACTGTGACAGAGGGACAGAAGGTGACACTGACCTGTAGCACCACCACCTGTACTCTGAGTGACAACCCCAACCCCACCTACATCTGGTACAAGAACGGACATGTAACCAACCAATCTAACAGTCTGTTCCTAAACCCAGCCAGCAGTGAGGATGCAGGCAGATACTCCTGTGCTGTGGAAGGCCATGAGGATCTCCGCTCTCCTGAAGAGACTCTCACTGTTAGATGTGAGTATGTGTGATCCATCTCCAGTTGTATTCTTTTAGTAACATATTCTCTTATCTATTCTATCTATCTATTATTTCAATCTATGTCCAAGTTCCATGATTGTACTCATCTCACTACTGTGGTACTACACAAACACTGTATTGTTACATTATTTTCTAAGTTACACATATTTATATTCATATTTCAATTATTTCAATCATAAGTGTAAGTTCCATGATGCTCCTCATGTAAAGCAATATGTATGAACAATGTGTTGATACATATTGTCTGCCAGATGGCCCAAAGGACAGCTCAGTGTCAGTCAGTCCCTCTGGCGAAATAGTGGAGGGCAGTTCAGTGACTCTGACCTGCAGCAGTGATGCCAACCCACCTGTGGACAAATACACCTGGTACAAGAAGAACATAACCTCACCAAAAGCATCAGGACAGAGTTACAATATCACTAACATCAGCTCTGAGGACAGTGGAGAATACTACTGTGAGGCCCGGAATAAAATAGCATCTAAGAACTCTACAGCTCTGATGATCATTGTAGCAGGTCAAGATTCATCTTCAATACTTCAATACAAAACTACATGTTTCAATCTAATCTTAATCATTATACTTTGTGTTATTACTCCTTAGTTTATAACTATACATTGGGTTATATTTTTGAATCTCCCGAGTGGCGCAGTGGTCTAAGGCACTGCATCGCAGTGCTAGCTGTGCCACTAGACCGGGAGACCTCAAGGGGCGGCGCACAATTGGCCCAGCGTCGTCCAGGGTAGGGGAGGGAATGGCCGGCAGGGATGTAGCTCAGTTGGTAGAGCATGGCGCTTGCAACGCCAGGGTTGTGGGTTCGATTCCCACGGGGGGCCAGTATGAAAAAAAAAAAAATGAAAAAAAAAAATGTATGCACTCACTAACTGTAAGTCGCTCTGGATAAGAGCGTCTGCTAAATGACTAAAATGTAAATGTAATGTTATAAGATCCCTTAACAAGTATTGCATTAATGTCCTGTATTTCAGTTTATTTTTAGTTTATTATATCATGCCATGTACTCACATCATCCATATTATATTACAGGGAAACAAACCTCAGTTATGACTACAGCTGTTGGAATCATAGTGGTTGTTCTGGTTCTCATCCTCTGTCTCTCTGGACTCATGTGGTTTAGGTGAGTGAATTGTATTATTAATTTTTTATTATTTAACTTTAGTAACATTGATTGATTGATTAATTAATTAATTAACAAACAGGAAGAAGGCCTCCAAATCCACCTCTGACACAAGAGACACAGCAGACAATAGACAGGTGAGTCTGTTGGAATCAGAAGATGACTGTGATGTCTGGGTATTGCTTTGTGGAACATTTCCACTCCTCATGTTGTCTGTCCTCTTTCTCCATCAGGGAGACTCTAGTCCAGTGTATGACAACATCTCAAGCATGGCCATGACCCCTACTGCAACACAGACAGCAGCCAACGTAGACCAGGATGTTGTTCACTACACCAGCGTCCACTTCTCTCACTCCAAAAACCAGGAAGTCCCTCTGTACTCCACCGTCCAACTGCCTCAACCCCAGAAACAGGACGAGGATGTCCAGTACGCTGCTGTGAAATTCAACCGCCCCACTGCTGCCACCCAGTAAGCATATTCTGCATTAAGGTAATTCATATGCTGCTGCTTATTGTAGGAGATGTCATCAATAAGCAAAAACAGTTGACCCATAGTGACCACTAGTGATGTCATTTCCTTAAACTACGAACACAACAATGGACATCTCAAGAAAATTACTATGACATGTATTGATGTAATGATGGTTTTGAGGAACTGCTCATTTTGCGTTCCAAATGGCATCATATTCCCTATTTAGTGCACTACAAAGGCAGTGCACTATAAAGGGTATAGGGTGCAAACATTTGGGACGCATCCTTTGTTTCATTTCTGTTTCTCTCTCTTCAGACCTGCAGCAGCACAATCAGCTGAGGAGGACCCCTCTGTGATCTACAGTCAAGGCAGTCAACAAACCCAGAACCAAGAAGACCTGAACACAACAAACCCAGAACCAAGAAGACCTGAACACAACAAACCCAGAACCAAGAAGACCTGAACACAACAAACCCAGAACCAAGAAGACCTGAACACAACAAACCCAGAACCAAGAAGACCTGAACTCAACAAGTTTGACAAAAACCCATATATTCAAAATAAGTGCCATAAAGCTTGAGGGGGTGTGGAATATTGGCCATTATAAACTGGGTGGTTTTATACCACGGCTAAGGGCTGTTCTTGACACAAAGCGGATATGCCGTGGTATATTGGCCTGATTGCTATTAGAAACTGGTTACCAACATAAATAGTATTTTTTACGCCATACCCGTGGTATATTGTCTGATATATAGTATTCACTTCTGAAATGCAGTTTCAGTCAGTCAGCATCCAAGACCCAAACTAACCAGTTTATAATAGTATATAATAATATAGTTGAACATTTTATAAGTTTAATATTTCTTAAGTAAAATCGTTAATATTTCTGAGTACCAGATCTTTAAAAAATATATGTATTTCTGAAGTAGGCAACCTCAAGGTCCTAGTTATTGTGTTTCTATTATATTGTATTACTTCATATGCTACTATTAGATGATACACATCGTAGAAGTTTGCTTGATTTTTTTATAAATATTTTTAATTGTTTTTATTACAAACTATGGCACAATTTTTGCCTCAATGTCCAGGAAAGAGTTCTGCTTGATGCAACATTTCTTAACGCTTTTATGAAATGTTTTTTTTTGTAAACTGTGTAAAGTGTGACATTTTTTTCTGATACATTTTTAAGAATAAACGTAATTGTCATTGTTTTGACCTTATTATAACACTATCTTCAGTGGAGTCTTTAGCAAAGGCCAGCCAACCTTTTGATACAGTATGCGTTGATGACTATCAAATCTGTCTCCTGTTATTAAACAAAGGGCACTATGGTAGATGGCATCCAAAGGGTTAGGAGTAGTAGCAGCTGCACTTTGATAAATAATATCACCATAATCAAGAACAGATAAAAAGGTTGACTGAATAATCTGCTTCCTAAGCAAACAGCGGGAGGCAGGGCTTTCTCCTATAGATCTCCATTTTTATGGAACAGTCTGCCTACCCATGTGAGAGACGCAGACTCGGTCTCAACCTTTAAGTCTTTACTGAAGACTTATCTCTTCAGTAGGTCATATGATTGAGTGTAGTCTGGCCCAGGAGTGTGAAGGTGAACGGAAAGGCTGGAGCAACGAACAGCCCTTGCTGTCTCTGCCAGGCCGGTTCCCCTCTCCACTGGGGTTCTCTGCCTCTAACCCTGTTGCAGGGGCTGAGTCACTGGCTTGCTGGTGCTCTTTCATGCCGTCCCTGGGAGGGGTGTGTCACTTGAGTGGGTTGAGTTACTGACGTGATCTTCCTGTCTGGGTTGGCGCCCCCCCTTGGTTTGTGCTGTGGTGGAGACCTCTGTGGGCTATACTCGGCCTTGTCTCAGGATTGTAAGTTGGTGGTTGGGGATATCCCTCTAGTGGTGCGGGGGCTGTGCTTTGGCGGAGTGGGTGGGGTTATATCCTTCCTGTTTGGCCCTGTCCGGGGTTTCTTCGGATGGGGCCACAGTGTCTCCGGACCGCTCCTGTCTCAGCCTCCAGTATTTATGCTGCAGTAGTTTATGTGTCGGGGGGCTGGGGTTAGTTGGTTATACCTGGAGTACTTCTCCTGTCTTATCCAGTGTCCTGTGTGAATTTAAGTATGCTCTCTCTAATTCTCTCGTTCTCTCTTTCTCTCTGAGAACCTGAGCCCTAGGACCATACGTCAGGACTACCGGGCATGATGACACCTTGCTGTCCCCAGTCCGCCTGGCCTTGCTGCTATTCCAGTTTCAACTGTTCTGCCTGCGGCTACGAAACCCCTACCTGTCCCAGACCTGCTGTTTTCAACTCTTAATGATCGGCTATGAAAAGCCAACTGAGAGACCTGAGCCCTAGGACCATACGTCGGGACTACCGGCCGTGGTGACTCCTTGCTGTCCCCAGTCCGCCTGGCCTTGCTGCTATTCCAGTTTCAACTGTTCTGCCTGCGGTTATGGAACCCCTACCTGTCCCAGACCTGCTGTTTTAAACTCTTAATGATCGGCTATGAAAAGCCAACTGAGATTTATTCCTGATTATTATTTGACCATGCTTGTCACTTATGAACATTTTTGAACATCTTGGCATGGTTCTGTTATAATCTCCACCCGGCACAGCCAGAAGAGGACTGGCCACCCCTCATAGCCTGGTTCCTCTCTAGGTTTCTTCCTAGGTTTTCGTCTTTCTAGGGAGTTTTTCCTAGCCACCGTGCTTCTACACCTGCATTACTAGCTGTTTGGGGTTTTAGGCTGGGTTTCTGTACAGCACTTCGAGATATTAGCTGATGTAAGAAGGGCTATATAAAATAAAATTGATTGATTGATTGATTGATTGCTTAGAGAAAGGCACGACCTGTTTCCGTAAAAAAAGCCAACTTTAAATCTTATCTTCTTAACCAGCTCATCTATATGTTTGTTAAACATCAAATCCAAATGCCTACACACACACACACACACACACACACACACACACACACACACACACACACACACACACACAGACAGTCATACACATGAACATGCACACACACAGACACACACAAACATTCACGCACACAAACGTGTTTTATCAACACTACATGCAAAAGGTTCTCGTTTTTTTAAATCGTTTTGGTTTTATTTTCACCCATACGTGGTACATTTTCACGACTCTTAGTACAAACCTCCAAACTGGTCACACTTATAACGCAGCCAGTCTTTCATTCAAAACCTGTCATTGTACATTAATTTTGATTGTAAACATCTATAACCACACCATCATTAATTCAAAATATAAGTTCATTCTGAAATGTAATGAGAACATTGGTTTAATCACCAAAACACAACATACTATATTTTCAATTTAGTCATTTTAACTACCAGTTAATCCAATAGCAAACAATGCAAGATATGTGTTTCAAATCGCCCTTAGAAGTGCTGAAAGTAATATGCTACTGTACTGTAAATTACACCGTTTTCACATTAGGCAATACACTTACATTACCCAACAAAATTGACAGAAGATCTATAATTTCCATAATATCTATCCAAGGTGCAATCAAAGGTGATCAATGAAGACATCCTCTACACATAATTCATGCAAAAATGAAACAAATAAAATGAATGAAAATTAAACAACCTTTAGCACGCATTAATTTGCATCAAGCCTGTCTTGAGCATTTGGCTATAAATTCTCATCCACATCATAGTGAATGTCCTCATTGTTCATGCATTGCAGGACATCATACACCTTCATGCTGAACAATTCCCCAATAGGGTTGAGGAAAGGAGAGTATGGGGGCAGGTATAGGGTCACGAATCGGGGATGGGCCTGAAACCATACCTGAACCACCTCTGCATGGTGGAACCTGACATCGTCCCATACAATGACATAGGTGACCCCTTCACCTTGACAGGCCTGCTCAATTTCACTGAGAAACACAATGAGGTGTGCAGCGTTGTAGGATCCAAGTCATGGCCTACGTCCTACCACACCATCTTTAGTGCTTTTATAGTATAGTTCCAGTAATGTATTGTGAAGTAGCATGTGCATCACATAGTAACAGTGATACAGTATATAGTGCTGTACCTGAACATACTCATACAGCTGTTTTATCTGGTGGTTGTTCCTCTCAAAAGGCACCAGGTAAATGTGTTCCATAGATACCTGCTGCCTCTTCAAAAGGCAGGTGATTATTAGTAGGCTGATGGATGCACATTGGCAAAGGTGTCATCATTCTCCTCAATGGCCTGCTTTATTTCAGACAGCCATATGTCATTCCTGGCCCTCACCATTTCCACAACTGCCCACTCCTGCTGGTAGGTCAGCACACTACCACGGTCACCACATGCATTACAATGTGTAATTTACTTTAAATGTAATGGTAAAGCATAGTGCATATCCTCCAGATTAACCGGTTTTCTTGGCGAAATGTTTTCATAATCTAGTTGACAGCTGATCTTTTTCAGATTGGGATGAACTAATCTGGCAGCCTCTGCCATGGCAAGGCCTCTTGGCCCGGACTTCATTAGACACGACAGTTCCCTGCCGTCTGCCTCCCTCTCTCTGATGTCCACCTCTTTGACCTCTTTGATGGGGCCCATGTCCACCTCTTTGACCTCTATGATGGGTCCGTTGTCCACGAGCTCTTTGATTTATTCCTCTCCCTTGCTGTCTATCCTGCTCCATGTTGAAAGAAATTGCAAGTGTTCACACACCCCCTTTTATATGGTGACCAATTGTGGTTACCACTATGTGATATCAGTTAGCAATAACGAGTTGTCATTATGTATGATTATCATGTATCATACATGTAATTTAGATGTTTATACTTTACAAACACACATTTTATTTCTGTAGTTCTCAAAATCCATAATATAGTAGACAAACCAGTTAAAAATCTATAGGTTTACCAAACGGTTAAGTGATTAACCATTAAGCACAGCTGGATTAAGTGATGGTCAAATGTATTTAAACAAATGAGAAGAGAATCATATGAAAAGTATTGTGAGCATTGCATTGTGAAGGGCAATGACTTTATATGAAAGGTATTTCTAGATGAAATACTGATTATGTTTGGTGAAAAAGTTACTGTGTGATTTTTTGTGTTTTACTCAGTCATTTGAAAATGAGCTTAAAGTTGTGAAAAAACACCTTTTTGATTATCTGTTTTGAGTTTTGTACTAAGAGTTGTGAAATTGGATAACCACTTTACAATATGTTTTTATTTTTATTTTTATTTTTTGGGGGGGTGGGGTAAGGGGGGATAGAAGGATTACTTTATCCTATCCCAGGTATTCCTTAAAGAGGTGGGGTTTCAAGTGTCTCCGCTGTCCTAGCGTCGTGAGGGAGCAGCGAACAGTTTTGACTGGGCTGAGCGGGAACTGTGCTTCCGCAGAGGTAGTGGGGCCAGCAGGCCAGATGTGGATGAACGCAATGCCCACGTTTGGGTGTAGGGACTGATCAGAGCCTGAAGGTACGGAGGTGCCGTTCCCCTCACAGCTCCGTAGGCAAGCACCATGGTCTTGTAGCAGATGCGAGCTTCAACTGGAAGCCAGTGGAGTGTGCGGAGGAGCGGGGTGACGTGAGAGAACATGGGAAGGTTGAACACCAGACGGGCTGCGGCATTCTGGATGAGTTGTAGGGGTTTAATGGCACAGGCAGGGAGCCCAGCCAACAGCGAGTTGCAGTAATCCAGACGGGAGATGACAAGTGCCTGATTTAGGACCTGTGCCACTTCCTGTGTAAGGCAGGGTCGTACTCTCCGAATGTTGTAGAGCATGAACCTACAGGATCGGGTCACCACCTTGATGTTAGCGGAGAACGACAGGGTGTTGTCCAGGGTCACGCCAAGGCTCTTCGCACTCTGGGAGGATGACACAACGGAGTTGTCAACCGTGATGGCGAGATCATGGAACAGGCAGTCCTTCCCCGGGAGGAAGAGCAGCTCTGTCTTGCCGAGGTTCAGCTTGAGGTGGTGATCCATCATCCACACTGATATGTCTGCCAGACATGCAGAGATGCGATTCGCCACCTGGTTATCAGAAGGGGGAAAGGAGAAGATTAGTTGTGTGTCGTCTGCGTAGCAATGATAGGAGAGGCCATGTGAGGATATGACAGAGCCAAGTGACTTGGTGTATAGCGAGAATAGGAGAGGGCCTAAGAACTGAGCCCTGGGGACACCAGTGGTGAGAGCATGTGGTGCGGAGACAGATTCTCGCCACGCCACTTGGTAGGAGCGACCGGTCAGGTAGGACACAATCCAAGAGTGAGCCGCGCCGGAGATGCCCAACTCGGAGAGGGTGGAGAGGAGGATCTGATGGTTCACAGTATCAAAGGCAGAAGACAGGTCTAGAATGACAAGAGCAGAGGAGAGAGAGTTAGCTTTAGCAGTGCGGAGAGCCTCCGTGACACAGAGAAGAGCAGTCTCAGTTGAATGACCAGTCTTGAAACCTGACTGGTATGGATCAAGAAGGTCATTCTGAGAGAGATGGCATGCTCAAGAGTTTTGGAGAGAAAAGAAAGAAGGGATACTGGTCTGTAGTTGTTGACATCAGAGGGATCGAGTGTTGGTTTTTTGAGAAGGGGTGCAACTCTCGCTCTCTTGAAGACAGAAGGGACATAGCCAGCGGTCAAGGATGAGTTGATGAGCGAGGTGAGGTAAGGGAGAAGGTCACCGGAGATGGTCTGGAGAAGAGAGGAGGGGATAGGGTCAAGCGGGCAGGTTGTTGGGCGGCCGGCCGTCACAAGTCGCAAGATTTCATCTGGAGAGAGAGGAGAGAAAGAAGTCAAAGCATAGGGTAGGGCAGTGTGAGCAGGACCAGCAGTGTCATTTGACTTAACAAACGAGGATCGGATGTCGTCAACCTTCTTTCAAAATGGTTGGCGAAGTCATCCACAGAGAGGGAGGAGGGGGGGGTGGAGGGGGAGGAGGATTCAGCAGGGAGGAGAAGGTGGCAAAGAGCTTCCTAGGGTTAGAGGCAGATGCTTGGAATTTAGAGTGGTAGAAAGTGGCTTTAGCAGCAGAAACAGATGAAGAAAATGTAGAGAGGAGGGAGTGAAAAGATGCCAGAGTCTATTTTTCCTCCATTTCCGCTCGGCTGCCCAGAGCCCTGTTCTGTGAGCTCGCAATGAGTCGTCAAGCCACGGAGCAGGAGAGGAGGACCGAGCCGGCCGGGAGGATAGGGGATATAGAGAGTCAAAGGATGCACGATGATACTTTTCAGCGACTAACATGAATAATACTGGTAACAGCTTTGTAATAATAATAAGCCATTTAGCAGACGCTTTTATCCAAAGCGACTTACAGTCATGCGTGCATACATTTTTGTGTATGGGTGGTCCCGGGGATCGAACCCACTACCTTGGCGTTACAAGCGCCGTGATCTACCAGCTGAGCTACAGAGGACCATACTTGTAGCTCTTGGGCCAAGTTGCTCCTGATGTGTTTAATGATGATTTACTTTGTATTGTTGTCAGACATTGTTCCGCATTTTATATTATGTAATACCATATTGTTCAGTGTCATGATATTGCTTGTTTTATTATTAATATATATATATTATTAACTATTTAGATACATCAAATATTTTTACATTTGCAGTTTTTACAGTGATGTTCAGTGTCAATACAGGATAAACATAATGTTGTAAATAAAACAAAAATTAGACAATGTAGACATTGATTATTTGATTAACTATTAATACATTGATTCATGACTATTTCCACTTCGATGTTGTTTCTTGTATTTCTGCCTATTGGACACATGATGGCTCTATTGAACCACGTAGCCATTACTGTCAGGAGATAAACTATCATAGATCAATAATAATTCATCAGAAATCACACGCACTGTTAACTGAGTTGTCTCATTTCAGGTGGAGAGCTCAGACCCTGTGAATGTTTTATTTAATTAGGCAATTCAGTTAAGAACAAATTCTTATTTACAATGACGGCCTACCCCTGCCGACACTGGGCAAATTGCGCGCCACCCCATGGGACTCACCATTATGGCCAGATTGTGATGAAGCCTGGAATCGAACCAGGGTCTGTAGTGACAGGGTGCACTACAATACCCCACCACAGGGGACATGGTATAGACAGGCTGCACTACCAGACCCCACCACAGGGGACATGGTATAGACAGGCTGCACTACCAGACCCCACCACAGGGGACATAGTATAGACAGGGTGCACTACAATACCCCACCACAGGGGACATGGTATAGACAGGCTGCACTACCAGACCCCACCACAGGGGACATGGTATAGACAGGCTGCACTACCAGACCCCACCACAGGGGACATAGTATAGACAGGGTGCACTACAATACCCCACCACAGGGGACATAGTATAGACAGGGTGCACTACAATACCCCACCACAGGGGACATGGTATAGACAGGCTGCACTACCAGACCCCACCACAGGGGACATGGTATAGACAGGCTGCACTACCAGACCCCACCACAGGGGACATAGTATAGACAGGGTGCACTACCAGACCCCACCACAGGGGACATAGTATAGACAGGGTGCACTACCAGACCCCACCACAGGGGACATAGTATAGACAGGCTGCACTACAATACCCCACCACAGGGGACATAGTATAGACAGGGTGCACTACCAGACCCCACCACAGGGGACATAGTATAGACAGGGTGCACTACCAGACCCCACCACAGGGGACATAGTATAGACAGGCTGCACTACAATACCCCACCACAGGGTGGATAGTATAGACAGGGTGCACTACCAGACCCCACCACAGGGGACATAGTATAGACAGGGTGCACTACCAGACCCCACCACAGGGGACATAGTATAGACAGGCTGCACTACAATACCCCACCACAGGGTGGATAGTATAGACAGGGTGCACTACAATACCCAACCACAGGGTGGATAGTATAGACAGGCTGCACTACCAGACCCCACCACAGGGTGGATAGTATAGACAGGCTGCACTACCAGACCCCACCACAGGGGACATAGTATAGACAGGCTGCACTACCAGACCCCACCACAGGGGACATAGTATAGACAGGCTGCACTACCAGACCCCACCACAGGGTGGATAGTATAGACAGGCTGCACAACCTTTTATCAAATCAAATCAAATCAAATCAAATTTTATTGGTCACATGCGCCGAATACAACAGGTGCAGACATTACAGTGAAATGCTTACTTACAGCCCTTAACCAACAGTGCATTTATTTTAAACAAAAAAGTAAGAATAAAACAACAACAAAAAAGTGTTGAGAAAAAAAGAGCAGAAGTAAAAATAAAGTGACAGTAGGGAGGCTATATATACAATAGAATAAAGTGACAGTAGGGAGGCTATATATACAGGGGGGTACCGTTGCATAGTCAATGTGCGGGGGCACCGGCTAGTTGAGGTAGTTGAGGTAATATGTACATGTGGGTAGAGATAAAGTGACTATGCATAAATACTTAACAGAGTAGCAGCAGCGTAAAAAGTATGGGGTGGGGGGGCAGTGCAAATAGTCCGGGTAGCCATGATTAGCTGTTCAGGAGTCTTATGGCTTGGGGGTAGAAGCTGTTGAGAAGTCTTTTGGACCTAGACTTGGCACTCGGTACCGCTTGCCGTGCGGTAGCAGAGAGAACAGTCCATGACTAGGGTGACTGGAGTCTTTGACAATTTTGAGGGCCTTCCTCTGACACCGCCTGGTATAGAGGTCCTGGATGGCAGGGAGCTTTGCCCCTGTGATGTACTGGGCCGTACGCACTACCCTCTGTAGTGCCTTGCGGTCAGAGGCCAAGCAGTTGCCATACCAGGCGGTGATGCAACCAGTCAGGATGCTCTCGATGGTGCAGCTGTAGAATTTTTTGAGGATCTGAGGACCCATGCCAAATCTTTTTAGTCTCCTGAGGGGGAATAGGCTTTGTCGTGCCCTCTTCACGACTGTCTTGGTGTGTTTGGACCATGATAGTTCGTTGGTGATGTGGACACCAAGGAACTTGAAGCTCTCAACCTGTTCCACTACAGCCCCGTCGATGAGAATGGGGGCATAATGGGGGCATAATTTAGGACTATGCTATTAGTTCCATTGTATATATTTGGACTCTGCCTGCTGTTTGTCCTCCTGTCCAGGGGGTGGAGCTGGAGAGCACCAGGCTGGTGATCTGGTACCCAGACCGCTGTATGCAGAGAACCCCTCCCTCTCCCCAGAGGACCAACCCTAGAGGCCTCAAAACCTCCTCAGCCTCCCAATACGCCTCCACAGGGTAAGGACATCTGTCTCTGTCAAAACATCAACTATCATTTATAATCATATATAAGCATTTATAATTGGTTAATTATGAGTTATTCTGAAGTTTTACCAATCAACTCATATCATAACTTTTGACACAGAAAAAATGACAGACAAATGCCAGATTGTGCAGGCGGGAGCACTGGCATGCGGTTGCAGGTGTTTTCATGTGTCCTCCATAGAGATAGATAGAGGACTCTAGTGCCCAAAAGCAAGTTTTAGCATGGGCAGCACCATTGAGCACTTTCACTTTCAAGTTTCTCTCTCTCTCTCTCTCTCTCTCTCTCTCTCTCTCTCTCTCTCTCTCTCTCTCTCTCTCTCTCTCTCTCTCTCTCTCTCTCTCTCTCTCAATTCAATTTCAATTCAATTTAAGGGGCTTTATTGGCATGGGAAATGTGTGTTAACATTGCTAAAGCAAGTGAAGTAGATAGTAAACAAAAGTGAAATAAACAATAAATATTAACAGTAAACATTACACTCAGAAGTTCCAAAAGAATAAAGACATTTCAAATGTCATATTATGTATATATACAGTGTTGTAACAATGTGCAAATAGTTAAAGTACAAATGGGAAAATAAATAAACATAAATATGGGTTTTATTTACAATGGTGTTTGTTCTTCACTGGTTGCCCTTTTCTTGTGGCAACAGGTCACAAATCTTGCAGCTGTGATGGCACACTGTGGTTTTTCACCCAGTAGATAATGGAGTTTATCAAAATTGGGTTTGTTTTCTAATTCTTTGTGGATCGCTGTAATCTGAGGGAAATATGTGTCTCTAATATGGTCATACATTTGGCAGGAGGTTAGGAAGTGCAGCTCCGTTTCCACCTCATTTTGTGGGCAGTGTGCACATAGCCTGTCTTCTCTTGAGAGCCAGGTCTGCCTACGGCTGCCTTTGTCAATAGCAAGGCTATGCTCACTGAGTCTGTACATAGTCAAAGCTTTCCTTAAATTTGGGTCAGTCACAGTGGTCAGGTATTCTGCCACAGTGTATTCTCTGTTTAGGGCCAAATAGCATTCTAGTTTGCTCTGTTTTTTTTTGTTTGTTCTTTCCAATGTGTCAAGTAATTCTCTTTTTGTTTTCTCATGATCTGGTTGGGTCTAATTGTGTTGTTGTTTGACCACCCTGACAACTCTGACCACCCTTACAGAGGGAGGAAGAGGAGGACGAAGAACAGAATAATGAATATTAAGATTGTGGAAGACGAGAGGGACCGTGTACCTACTTTAAAAGGGAACAGGAGGCTTGGATAGAATGGGGTTGTTGGGGGTGTCACCCCTTTTGTAGACCTCTGACACACAACACAAACCGAACACTGGACATACAGTATGAGTGTGTGAAGTGCTCCTCTGATTTCCTTCCCCCTTCTCTCCCTCGGCCTGAGCTGTGAAACATGTCATCGTTGATGTCAGATAATGGAGATGATGTCATCATTAGAACCTTGAGGGGGTAGTTTGCCAGGCAACCACCTTAATGATGACCATGTTGTAGACACTAAAGGGGGTCATTGTAGGGTCTGACCTGCAATGACCCCTTCCCCTCCCTCTCCCCATTGATGAAAGAGTTTTGTGGAAAATGTAAATCCTTCGCCCGGTTCTCTGGCCCCTGGCAAAGATTTCAGCTTCACCTCTTCCTCTCTGCCCATTGTCCCTGGCCCCAGCCCTTTCTGACTGCGTCCTGATTCTTCAACCTTCCCGAAGTGTGCACTTGAATAATTTTTCTTGAGGGTATGTCTTAACGTATCCTTTAACATTTCGTTTTGTTTTGAGCTGTGTTTTAGCTCTTATATCAGGGGCTGTTACAGTGCATTCGGAAAGTATTCAGACCTTGACTTTTTCCACATTTTGTTTCGTTACAGCCTTATTCTAAAATGGATTACCAAGAACCGGATGGTCATTCTGACAGACCTCCAGAGTTCCTCTGTGGAGATGGGAGAACCTTCCAGAAGGACAACCATCTCTGCAGCACTCCACCAATCAGGCCTTTATGGTAGAGTGGCCAGACGGAAGCCACTCCTCAGTAAAAGGCACATGACAGCCCGCTTGGAGTTTGCCAAAAGGCACCGAAAGACTCTCAGATCATGAGAAATAAGATTATCTGGTCTGATGAAACCAAGATTGAACTCTTTGGCCTGAATGCCAAGCGTCACGTCTGGAGGAAACCTGGCACCATCCTTACGGTGAAGCATGGTGGTGGCAGCATCATGCTGTGGGCATGTTTGTCAGCGGCAGGGACAGGGAGACTAGGCAGGATTAAGAGAAAGATGAACGGAGCAAAGTACAGAGAGATCCTTGATGAAAACACACTCCAGAGCGCTCAGGACCTCAGACTGGGGCGAAGGTTCACATTCCAACAGGACAACGACCCTAAGCACACAGCCAACACAACGCAGGAGTGGCTTCGGGACAAGTCTCTGAATGTCCTTGAGTGGCCCAGCCAGAGCCCGGACTTGAAGCCGATCGAACATCTCTGGAGAGACCTGAAAATAGCTATGCAGCAACACTCCCCATCCAACCTGACAAAGCTTGAGAGGATCTGCAGAGAAGAATGGGAGAAACTCCCCAAATACAGGTGTGCCAAGCTTGTAGCGTCATTCCCAAGAAGACTCAAGGCTGTAATTGCTGCCAAAGGTGCTGTTACATCAGGGCCTGTGTTTTAGCTGTGATATCAGGGCCTGTGTTTTAGCTGTGATATCAGGGCCTGTGTTTTAGCTGTTCTATCAGGGCCTGTGTTGTTTTCTGCTGTTCTGCCTGTGGCTATGGAACCCTGACCTGTTCACCAGATGCGTAAAGAAATTTGGGCACAACATTTCAGCAAAATAAGCTTTTTGTGAATATGGGAAATTTCATGGATCTTTTATTTCAGCTCATGAAACATGGGACATTTATATTTTTGTTCACTGTAATAAGTTTTCCGGTGGTTATTATGTTGTCAGGTGAGCAACAACTTTTTTCGAGGCTGCCTCCCCTCCTTGTTCGAGCAGGTTTCGGCGTTCGTCGTCACCGGCTTACTAGCCACTGCCGCTCCATATATCATCATTCCATTTGTCTTGTCTTGTCAATTACACACACCTGGTTCTTATCCCCTCATTAGTCCGTGTATAACTGTTCCCTCTGCCCCCCTGTCCTTGTGGGTGATTGTTTAATGTGAGAGTAGTGTAGCTCGGTGGAGCTACTCGCACGTTGTTATTGCCAGGGTAGATATTTCCCCTGTGCCTGTATATTGTTGGAGTATCCCGTACCGTGTATTGCCAGGGTAGATAGTTTCCCCTGTGCCTGTTTTCGTGTGTCGCTATCTAGCGCAATTGTGTACGATGGAATAAACTGTATTCGGTGATTTACCCTCCTGCGCCTGACTCCTTCTATCACACTCATCACAGAATCACCCACCCGTTATGGAGTCAGCGGGAGAGGAGCGCATGCCTGGAGTCGTGGCACGGGTTGTTTCGGACGGGAGTTTCGGACGCTTGCAGCGGGGTCCGGGTGGAACGAGCAGGCCCTAATCGAACATTTCCGGTGCCATCTGCGGAAGCAACTGGTGGACATGGCCATCCATTTGGACAACCTGCTGGCAGCCAGAAGACGTCCTGGGAGGGGTCTGCCCGTTTCCACCCCGGACGACTCGGATCCTGAGCTGATGGAGCTGGGTGGAGCCGCCGTCCGAGAGAGCGGAGGACTACAGCGACAGTGCCACTCCGGTGGCACGAAGGGACAGTACACCACACATAGTCGTCAACGCTCTTTTGGGTCTGGAGGCGGCAGGCAGGGCACTCTCGCATCACCCCAGGTATCGAACACCCACACTCATTCAGTGCCCTCTGCTGTGCACTGTACCCTACCTATCTACTTTCCCGATCACATGGTAGTTCCCCAGTGTAAGGCGCTAGTCGATTCAGGCGCAGCTGGGAACTTTATGGACAGGGCATTCTCACGCCGTTAAGGCATTTCATTGGTTCCCCTATCCATTCCACTCCCCATCAGAGCACTTGATAGTCGACCATTAGGGTCCGGTTTTGTTAAGGAAGTTACTGTACCAGTCACCATGATCACCCAGGAGACTCATTGTGAGCAGGTTACTTTTTCTATTATTGAGTCTCCTGCTTTCCCTGTGGTATTAGGTATCCTTTGGCTAGCACTCCACAACCCCACCTTCTCATGGCCGCAGAGGATTCTCACGGGGTGGTCGTAAGAGTGTCAGGGTAGGTGTCTAGGTGTTTCCGTTGGTGCAACCACGGTGGAAAGTCCAGACGGTACATCCACCATAAGCAATCCCCCCGAATACCTCGATCTGGCGCACGCATTTTCTAAGACGCAGGAGACAAAATTACCACCTCATCGGGCGGGTGATTGCGCGATAAACCTTCGGGTAGACGCTGTACCTCCCAGGAGTCATGTGTACCCACTGTCGCATGGCTGAAATGGTGGCTATGGAAACATACGTCACCGAGTCCCCTGGGCCAGGGGTATATACGTCCCTCCACTTCACCCGCCTCCTCGAGTTTCTTCTTTGTGAAGAAGAAAGATGGTGGTCTGCACCCTTGCATTGATTATCGATCACTGAACAAGGAGACGATAAGATTGAGTTATCCTCTCCCCCTCATTCCTTCAGTGATTGAGTCAATGCATGGGGCGCGCTTCTTCACCAAATTAGATAATATAATAATAATATGCCATTTAGCAGACGCTTTTATCCAAAGCGACTTACAGTCATGCGTGCATAAATTTTTTGTGTATGGGTGGTCCCGGGGATCGAACCCACTACCTTGGCGTTACAAGCGCCGTGCTCTACCAGCTGAGCTACAGAGGACCACACTAGATCTCAGGAGTGCGTACAACATGGTGCGTGTTCGTGAGGGGGATGAGTGGAAGACAGCATTCACCACAACCACAGGGCATTATGAATACCTGGTGATGCCCTACGGTTTGATGAATGCTCCATCCGTCTTCCAGTCCTTTGTGAACGAGGTGTTTTGGGACATGCTTGGACGCGGTGTGGTGGTCTACATCGATGACATCCTGGTTTATTCCGCTACGCGCGCCAAGCATGTGTCCCTGGTTCGCAAAGTGCTGGCCCGACTGTTGGAAAATGACCTTCATGCCAAGGCAGAGAAGTGTATGTTTTTCCAGCAGTCCGTATCCTTCCTCGGATACCGCATTACCACCTCAGGTGTGGAGATGGAGGGAGATCGCATTTCAGCCGTGCGTAATTGGCCGACTCCAACCACGGTTAAGGATGTGCAGCGCCTCCTTGGCTTCGCCAACTACTATCGAAGGTTTATCCGGGGCAAGGTTGCAGCTCACATTACATCCCTGTTGAAGGGTGGGCAGTCCCGGCTCCGCTGGTCTGCTGAGGCTGACCTGGCCTTCAGTAGACTGTGGGGTCTGTTCACCTCAGCCCCGTTACTGGCCCACCCCGATCCATCACTAGCGTTCGTAGTGGAGGTGGATGTGTCTGAGGTAGGGATAGGCGCTGTCCTATCTCAACGCTCGGGCATGCCACCCAAGCTCCGCCCCTGTGCCTTCTTCTCTAAGAAGCTCAGCCCGGCGGAGCAGAACTACGACGTTGGTGATCGGGAGCTGTTGGCTGTTGTCCGAGCTTTGACCGTGTGGAGGCATTGGCTCGAAGGTGCGAAACACCCTTCCCTCATCTCATCAAGTTCACCTCCAGCGCGCCGTGCGTCGTCAGAAGGCCAATGCTGACCGCCACCGCAGTGAGGCCCCGGTCTTCGTATCGTGGGATCGGGTCTGGCTCTCAATCCGGAATCTGCCCCTCCGCCTGCCCTGCCGGAAGCTGAGCCCGCGGTTTGTGGGGCCGTTCAAAGTCCTGAGGAGAATCAACGTGGTCACTTATAGGTTATTACTTCCCCCTGATTACCGTATTAACCCCTCGTTTCATGTGTCTCTCCTCAGGCCGGGGGTGGTTGGTCCGCTCCAGGAGTCTGAGGTGCGGGAGATTCCTCCACCTCCTCTGGACATCGAGGGGGCCCCGGCGTACTCTATCCGTTCCATCTTGGATCCGAGGCGTCGGGTGGGGGGCCTTCAGTACCTCGTGGAGTGGGGTACGGTCCGGAGGAACGGTGCTGGGTGCCGGTGCGGGATTTCCACCGTCGCCATCCGGCTCGCCCTGCTCCGCATCCTCCTGGCCGTCCCCGAGAACAGGGTCGGCACGCTGCTGGAGCTGCGCGTCAAGGGGGGTGTACTATCACGACTTCCGCCGAGGCTGCCTCCTCTCCTTGTTCAGGCAGGCTTCGGCGTTCGTCGTCACCGGCTTACTAGCCACTGCCGCTCAATATATCATCATTCCATTTGTCTTGTCTTGTCAATTACGCACACCTGGTTCTTATCCCCTCATTAGTCCGTGTATAAGTGTTCCCTCTGTCCCCCTTGTCCTTGTGGGTGATTGTTTATTGTGAGAGTAGTGTAGCTCGGTGGAGCTACTCGCACGTTGTTATTGCCAGGGTAGATATTTCCCCTGTGCCTGTTTTCGTGTGTCGTTATCTAGCACAATTGTGTACGACGGAATAAACTCTGTATTCGGTGATTGACCCTCCTGCGCCTGACTCCTTCTATCACACTCATCACATGAGTAACACATTGAGACGTCAAACTGTCAAACACATGTTTCATTTTCCTTATTCAGTTAATCAGTCTGAAATGTGTACCATAGGCATATTTTATGTATTACTGGTGATTGACATAAATAACTTGTCTAAATAGCATGCAGCAATCAAACATAATAATGGTCAGCCATGATGATAATGTGATAAAATAATGTCCCATATTCCCTCAGGACCACATCATATGAAGGGGGTAGACATTACACCTTTATGTAACCAGTCATAACCCCTTCATTAGTGTTGCAGTATCATTCACTACAACTGTCATAGCACATTATTCAACATCATCCCTAAGGAATTTTCCAAATAAAAGTCCCTTCGAATAGCTCTTTATTTATCAGTACAACATAAATGAGTATTATTACTGTCAACCCCCCTGACACACTATTTACGCAACATCCTGGGAACACTGGGTAAGCCTCAGAGCATTACCCAGGTAGCATTACCAATTTAGAAGGGGTGGCAACCACACCTGGGTGAAAATAGTGTATTTCCTATACTCAAACTAGCTGTACTTAAAGATTGAGCTTGTTTGATGCAATGGAACCAACAGAATAGTCCCAAAAGTGCAAAAAACATAAATCTGACACCACAAGTAGGTACAAGCAAACGCTCAAAATATTTGAATGATTTCAAATACTATTTGAACCCAGGTCTGGATAACACCAGTGCAATTGATGTCATTTTAACATCTTAATGGATGTGTTCTGACGATGGTCCCCTCCCTCCATTCCTCTCGTCCTCAGGTCCAACCTGTCCCTCTCTCCGGTGAACGTCACTGAGACACACATATGGGACCTCTTCAAAACGTACGACCACCATGCCCCATTTCTATCTGTTTTAGTTCTGTATCTACATCTCTATTTCTATATATATATATATATATCTCCATGTCCACTGCTTAGGCTTCTCTTGCTGTGACTTTCTTTGTTTCTTACATGATGTAGTGTGATAATCATCAAGTAACATAAAATTAACACTTGAAATGGTTAGCACAAAATGGCCGCCGGTCCACCATTCTAATCCAATGACATTTATGGAAAGGGAATCATCATTCTTTTACATTCTAATTATATGTTCTGTACTGTAGGTGTGAGGAAATAGAGAGTATCAGAGTTCTACATTCTATTTCTATGTTCTGTACTGTAGGTGTGAGGAAATAGAGAGTATCAGAGTTCTACATTCTAATTCTATGTTCTGTTCTGTAGGTGTAGGGAGATAGAGAGTATCAGAGTTCTACATTCTAATTCTATGTCCTGTACTGCAGATGTGGGGAGATAGAGAGTATCAGTGTTCTTCATGAGAGATTCTGTGCCTTCATCAACTTAAAGAATGCCAACATGGCCGCTCTCGCCTTGGAGAGGCTCCAGGTGAGTGGTGGGATGAAACATAATGCTGTCAAAATGCCTTCAACTATGTGAGATGTGCTTTCAATTATTTAGTTTGTACTGTTGTGACTATTCTATTGGTTCCATTGTACTTTTGGGACTATAATTTTGGTTCCAAGTACTTTTGGGACTATGCTATTGGTTCCATTGTACTTTTGTGACTATTCTATTGGTTCCATTGTACTTTTGTGACTATAATTTTGGTTCCGTTGTACTTTTGTGACTATGCTGTTGGTTCCATTGTACTTTTAGGAACACATTTATTTAACCCGCACCGGTGCGTCATTCTAAGTTTTAAAAAAAAGCACAAATACAACAGCAAACAAGCAGTGTGTGTGTGTGTGTGTGTGTGTGTGGTGTAAAACAACAGGCTTCCTTAAATAAGGCAATGCAAACTAGTGACATTGGGTGACAACTAGAAACAGATACATGTCTCAACAACCTATTCATCTATTTGTCCTGAACTCCTCTAGGGACACCAGGTCGTGGAGTTTTATGTTGGCTTGGAGGGAATTCCAAGATCAGGGGGCTGAATAATGAAATGACCTTTTTCCATGCTTGGTTTTACATTTCAGGACTGTTAGCATAAAACAAGATTGAGATCTGAGCTTGAATGTGTTCTCATTTCGTGCTAGAATAGAGGATAGATAATATGGCAGTTTTCCTTCAATGGCCTTCTGAATAAGAATGTACCAGTGTTTGAGCCTGCGTGTTGCTAATGATGTCCACCTGACAGCACTGTAGAGATCACAATGGTGAGTTAGATGTCTCTGCATAATACACAGGGTCAAGACCTGTATCAAAAATTATCCCCATTGTCCAACACAGAGAGTAAAGTACAACAATTCAACTCCTTTCTGGTGGCAAAGGAAAAAAACGTTGTTATTGGTTCCATTGTACTTTTGGGACAGTGCTATTAGTCCCATTGTACTTTTGGGACTATGTTATTGGTTCCATTGTATGTATTTGGACTGTGCCTGTTGTTTGTCCTCCTGTCCAGGGGGTGGAGCTGGAGAGCACCAGGCTGGTAATCAGGTACCCAGTCCTCAGAGAACCAACCCTAGAGGCCTCAACACCTCCTCAGCCTCCCAGTATGCCTCCTCAGGATAAGGACATCTGTCTGTCTGTCAAAACATCAACTATAATTTATAAACATATATAAGCACTTATAATGGGTTAATTATGAGTTATTCTTAAATGTTACCAATCAACTCAAATAATATTTTGAAATGTACAAAAGGACAGACAAATGACGGAAGGAGCACAGGCATGCAGGTGCTTGTGGTTTCATACTGTTTGTGTGTGTGTCTCTCTCCCTCCCAGGTCCAGGAGGATGGCTCCCGTCAATGGTGATAAGTGTTTCATCTGGAGGATATTATTTTTTAGACCAGAGGAAAGAGTGCCTCCTATATTGATTATTTTTAAGAAGGTCATACCAAGGATCATTTAGCTATGTGATTTAGAATGTTAAGAAACCTTAACTATCCAAAAAATAGATACAACGATTTTTGATTAAAAAATATTTTTGGCCTTACTGCTATTAGCCCATACAAACACATTGAATAGCAGATTCACTACATGGAATAAAATATAGTCCCCCCAAAAAAATCTAAAGGAAGTTTATTGTGAAGTGTCTGTGTTATGTGGGCAGCTTGTCTCTCCCTTTTCTGTTTCCCTTCCTCCTTGTTTTGTCCCCTCTTTGTCTGTTGTATCTGTATGTGTGTTTGTCCCCATTATGTTGGTGCGTCTGCCGGAGTGTGTCTGGAGTGGATCGGGGGGCGTGCTCAGGATCTGCCTCTCCTGTGCAGCTGCGGGTTGTTTCCAGTAATTCCTGCCTACGCAGCTGCATCCTATTCTCTCATCAACCTGCACTACTAATTCCTGGGCATGGCTCTCCACCGGCGCCAGATCGTTGTTCTTACTAGAGCGGTAACTTGGCTCACCAGTAGAGTTAAATTGTCTTTGTCTTCAGCCTGGCTCTTTACTCTCCTTAACCTGTCGTTTGTTTTGTCTTCAGTTCAGACAAACCTCCCAACCTGCATGCCTGTCTCCCTGCCTGCCTGCCTCAGCCTCTCCTTCCTCCGGAGCCGACTAGCCCACTCTGTTCCTTTTCTTCAGTTGTTTTTGGACGAAGACAAATTGAACTTTTATTAAAATAATTTTTGTTTCTTCCACTCCCTTAGTCGTGTTTTGTTTCTCTGAGTGCTGGGTTTAACCATAGCTTAACAGAACGATCTGGCCATGGACCCAACAGAGAAACAGCACGGGCAAACAAAGACAGCTTCCAACAAGCTATCCAGGCTCAAGGAACGTTGCTAGGACAGCATGACCAATTGATTCGGACTCTTTTGGAAAATAATCATCAACTGCTGAACCAGGTGACTCAGTTAACAACACAAGTCTCTAAATTGTCTGTTATCAGTTCTCCATCTCTCTCTGACCCCCAGTTTGATGCACCCCAAGTTGTTTCCTCAGACATTATGCAGGCTTCGTTCCATCGGGAACCCCCTGTCACGTCGCCTGAACCGTTCAATGGAGAATTGGACAAGTGCCGGGGATTTTTGCTTCAGTGTGACTTGATTTTTCGGCAGAGACCACTGTCGTTTTCTTCTGATTCCTCTAAGGTACATTATGTTCTGGGGCTGTTAAGAGGGAGAGCTCTGGTTTGGGCTGAGGCTGTGTGCTCAAATCAAACTTTGACTGGATTGACTTTTGCTGACTGTTTTTGACCATCCTGACCATGTGGGTAATTCCTCCAAGAGACTTTTTAATTTGAGGCAGGGTTCTAACAGTGTGGCTGAGTACTCTATTGAGTTCTGGACTTTGGCAGCGGACTCCAAGTGGAACAATGTGGCACTTCAAGGAGTATTTCTAAACGGTTTGAATGAAGCCATTAAGGATGAACTGGCTGCTCGTGACGAGCCACATGATTTACATTATCTCGTTTCCCTGTCCATTAAGCTAGACAACCGGTTGCGGGAGAGGCGTCGGGAGAGAGGCGGTCGGCCACATCTAGGAGGATGAGTTCCCCAGCCTTCAACCACTCGAGTCTCGCCTCCCCGGAGCCGGCAGCTTCTTGTTCCTGATCCCATCCCGAGCACAGAGGAGGAACCAATGCAAGTGGGTCGAGCTCGACTACCTCCAGCAGAGCGGCAACGGCGCCTCCAGGCGGGTGAGTGCCTGTACTGTGGAGACGCCACACACATTCTGGCTACATGCCCTAAGCGACCAAAAGACAAGGCTCGCTCATAACGGTGGGTCTACTTGCGAGCCCAGAGTTAGATCCTGAACCCATCATTCTCAGATTACAAGTACCTGTAACCTTACGTTTCCAGAGTCATTCCCTGCCACTCTCAGCTCTCATAGACTCAGGTGCAGAAGACAACTTTATTAGCCACCAGTTCGTTACACAAGCTTGTATCCCCTTGGAGCCACTACCTACCCCCATTCGAGTCACAGCCCTTGATGGGCGCCTCCTCGCGGAGATAACTCATCAAACCACCCCCGTTTCCCTAGTGATTTCTGGCAATCATTGTGAAAGCATTCAGTTAAGAGTGATGTCTGGCTCAGCTACCCCCCTAATCCTTGGCTTCCCCTGGTTGGCTCTTCACAACCCACAAATTGATTGGACACGTCACACCATTCTCAGTTGGAGCACTAACTGCCATTCAGAGTGCCTTAGGTCAGCGGTTCCCCCCACTAAGTGTACCCCAACTCATCCCTCAGCTCCTCCCGATCTGTCGTCTGTCCCCAAGGAATACCATGACTTAGCGGAGGTTTTCAGTAAGGACAAGGCTCTGTCTCTACCACCACATAGGCCTTATGATTGCCCTATTGAACTGCTCCCTGGTGCTCCCTTGCCCTCTAGTTGCTTATACAATCTGTCCCGACCGGAAAGAGAGGCAATGGAGCAGTATATTGGTGATTCTCTGGCCTCGGGCATAATCCGTCCCTCGTCGTCTCCTTTGGGTGCAGGTTTATTTTTCGTTGAAAAGAAAGACAAGTCGTTACACCCCTGTATCGATTTCAGGGGTTTAAACAACATAACTGTTAAAAACAAGTATCCCCTTCCACTCATCAACTCAGCTTGTCACGAGTTGCTAAGCCAGAACCCAGAAGCAGACCAGGACAAGGTAAGTTGAAACGAAGGTGAGTGTTTATTACAAATTCAAGAGTGATGCTGAATAATCCAGGGAACAGAGCGGGCGGCGTTGATTAGTTGTTGGGGGTGCAGTGGTTGATCCCATCCTGGGTCGGCAGCCGCCGACCACCAGGCAGAGGTTGGATGAAGGTTCCGGACGGGTGACTGCAGATGGAACAAAACGGGGGTAAGTAAGCAACAAACCAACAAGGTGCAAAAACAACAAAACTAACGCTAGGCTCTAAGACTGATACTCTGGTAAACCTACTGTTCATGGCTAACCGATCCGGCAGGGACTGGATGTTAGGCCAGAGCCTAAGAAGGGTGATGATCAGGACCAGGTGTGCAGATTGCTGATGGGATGCAGGTGCGGAAATCAAGAGAGCTCCCGGAGCGTTCCCGAACCCTCGGGAAACTGGAGATCACGAACAGAAAAACTAGTCACCAGACAGGACCCGACTCAGACTGCCGGGATCGTTACAGTACCCCCCCTCCGACGAACGCCACCGGGCGGACTCCCGGAGCGCCAGGATGGAGGCGGTAGAAGTCACTGATGAGGTCAGCATCTAGGACCTGTCGCCGCGGAATCCAACTCCTCTCTTCAGGACCATACCCCTCCCAGTCCACGAGATACTGGAAACCCCGGCCCCGCCCGTCTGGAATCCATGATGCGACGCACCGTGTAGGCAGGACCACCTCCGATCATCCGAGGAGGAGGAGGAGGAGGCGGAGGAGGCAACAGAGGACTGAGGAAAACAGGCTTGAGGCAGGAGACATGAAAGGTGGGATGGACTCTGAGCGTCCTCGGTAGTTTGAGTCGAACTGCCACTGGATTGATCACCTTCTCCACCACAAACGGACCAATGAACTTCGGTAACAACTTCCTAGACTCAGTCCGTAACGGAAGATCCCGTGTGGCCAACCAAACCCTATCTCCGATGGTATAGGTGGGAGCGGGGATCCGGCGACGATTCGCCTGGAGCTGATACCGGTCCGAAACTCTAAGGAGTGCCTTTCTGGCCCGATGCCAGGTCCGGTGGCAACGACGAATATGGGCCTGAACAGAAGGCACTGAGAGCTCCTTCTCCTGAGAAGGGAACAGGGGAGGTTGGTAGCCATACAGGCACTGGAAGGGAGACATCCCAGTGGCAGATGTAGGGAGAGTATTGTGGGCATACTCAACCCAAGGCAACTGAGAGACCCAGGAGGTGGGGTTGGAAGAGACCAGACAGCGTAGCGTGGATTCCATCTTCTGGTTGGCTCTCTCCGCCTGACCATTGGATTGGGGGTGAAAACCAGATGTGAGACTGACTGTAGCTCCAATGGCCAAACAGAAGGACTTCCAGACAGCAGAGGTAAACTGAGGGCCACGGTCGGAAACGATATCACTGGGCAAACCGTGGACCCTGAAAACCTCCCTAACCAGGATCTCGGACGTCTCCGAGGCAGAGGGAAGCTTGGCAATTGGCACAAAGTGGGCGAACTTGCTGAATCTGTCCACGATAGTCAGAACGACCGTGTTCCCCTCAGAAGCGGGCAACCCAGTGACGAAGTCCAGGGCCAGATGCGACCATGGTCGCCGGGGAATAGGAAGGGGGTGAAGTAGTCCAGAGCTGGGCCGATTGGTACTCTTATTCTGCGCACACACTGGACAGGCAGCAACAAAACCCCCGAGTATCCTCGGCCATGGCAGGCCACCAAAAACGTCTGCGAAGAAACGCCATTGTCCGAGCCACGCCAGGGTGACAAGCCATCTTGCTGGCGTGGGACCATTTGAGGACAGCAGGACGAACCGACTTAGGCACAAACAACCGACCGGGTGGACCGTTACCGGGACCGGGCTGAGTCCGAAGGGCCGCCAGCACCTCCTCCTCAATCTTCCACATAACTGCTCCCACGACGCAGTTCCGGGGGAGAATTGTCTCGGTCTTGGACCCACTCTCCTCCGTCTTGGAGAACATCCGGGACAAGGCGTCCGCCTTGCCGTTCTTAGATCCAGGTCGGAACGTCAGGGAAAACTTGAATCGTCCGAAAAACAACGCCCACCTGGCCTGACGGGAGTTGAGACGTTTAGCCGATTGCACGTAAGCAAGATTCTTGTGGTCAGTCCAGACAATAAACGGTTGCTCCGCCCCCCCTCCAACCAGTGGCGCCACTCCTCCAAGGCAAGTTTCACCGCGAGAAGCTCCCGGTTACCCACATCGTAATTCCTCTCCGCAGGCGAAAGGCGACGAGAGTAGTAGGCGCAGGGATGGAGTTTACTGTCCGTGGAGCATCGCTGCGACAGGATGGCGCCAACTCCCACATCAGACGCGTCCACTTCAACGACGAACTGACGGGCCGTGTCCGGTTGAGAGAGAATCGGTGCGTTGGTGAATCGCCTCTTCAAATCCAGAAACGCTCGATCCGCCTCCGGATTCCACTTGAAGGTCCTGATACTGGAAGTCAAGGCAGTTAACGGAGCGGCCACACGGCTGTAATCCCGGATGAATCTGCGGTAGAAATTCGCAAACCCCAAAAATCTCTGGAGCTGCAATCTCGTACCGGGCTGGGCCCATTCCAGAACCGCTCTAACCTTCTCCTGGTCCATCCTAATCTCTCCCCTGGAGATGATGTACCCGAGAAAGGATGTCGTGTGGGCGTGAAACTCGCACTTCTCGGCCTTCACGAACAGGCGATTCTCCAACAATCGCTGCAGAACCTGCCGGACATGCTGGACGTGGTCGGAAGGTTCCTTCGAGAAGATCAGAATGTCATCCAGGTAAACAAACACAAAGAGACCGATCATATCTCTCAGGACGTCGTTCACCATACTCTGGAATACCGCTGGAGCATTGGTCAGTCCAAACGGCATCACCTGATACTCGAAGTGACCCATTGGTGTATTGAAACCCGTCAACCACTCGTCCCCCTCTCTGATCCGGACCATGTGATACGCATTGCGTAGGTCTAGCTTGGTGAACACCGTAGCACCCTGTAAGGAGTCGAAGGCAGAACTCATCAAGGGCAGGGGATACTTGTTCTTGACCGTGATGTCATTCAACCCCCCGATAATCAATACACGGTCGAAGAGAGCCATCCTTCTTACCCACAAAGAAGAATCCTGCCCCCAGGGGTGATGACGAGGGACGAACGAGACCAGCAGCTAGGGACTCCTTGATGTAGGTCTCCAAAGCCTCACGTTCAGGTCGGGAGATACTGTATAACCTTCCCTTGGGGTAGACAGCTCCAGGGAACAGGTTGATGGCACAATCATATGGTCGGTGGGGAGGGGAGTGACAGAGCCTTCTGCTTACTGAAAACTTCCCCCAAATCGTGATATGTCTCGGGAACCAGGGACAAATCTGGGGGTTTAGCCTCAATCACCTGACTGGGAACCGAATGGGGGCAGGCAGTCTTGAGACAGTTAGCATGACAATCAAGGCTCCAACTCGTTACCTTGCCCGTCACCCAATCGAACGTGGGATTGTGTTCCTTCAGCCAGGGGTATCCAAGGACCAGAGGAACATGGGAAGACGGCAGAATGAAGAATGAAATCATCTCAGAATGATTCCCCGACAACCGCATCTTAACCGGTTCAGTCCTCATCGTGATACGTGCCAGACTACTGCCGTTCAGAGTGGTCGCCTTAATGGCTTCCGGCAATTGCTCCTTGGAAAGCCCCAGCTGTTCCACCAACTCGGCATCAAGAAAGCTTCCATCGGCACCTGAATCGATAAAAGCGTTAATCGCTAAGCTCTGATTCCTGTTCACAAGGGTAGCCGGGAAACGGGGTCTGACAGAGGTACTGAGAGGTTGAAACTGGCTCGCTAAAAGTCCTCCCAACTTTAGCGAGCCGGCCAGTTTGACGACCGCCGGGAACAAGTGGAGATGTAATGTCCCGAGCTACCACAGTAGAGGCAGCAGTTGGTCTTACGTCTATGTTGACGCTCCTCCTTAGTTAACCCGTGCCGCCCCACTTGCATGGGTTCAGAATCGGGAGAGAGGACCTCTCCACTAATCCTTTGTGGTGGAGAATGATCGACGTGTTCTGGTCCACCACCCGACCCGACTGGGAACTGAGAAGCTGATCGATTGGACGGACCCCATTGCTTCTCCCTCCTTCGCTCTCGGACTCGATTATCCACCCGAATAGACAAGGCTACCAAGCTGTCCAGGTCACTAGGCTCCGGATAGGAGATCAACTCATCCTTGAGCTGCTCCGACAGACCCTGGTAAAAGGCCGCTTGCAGAGACTCCTCGTTCCACCCACTCTCCACAGCCAACGTCTTGAACTCGATCACGAAGTCGGCCACGCTGCGAGTTCCTTGGTGAAGCGAAAACAGGCGCCTAGCTGCGTCCCTCCCTCGGACGGAATGGTCGAAGAGCTTCCTCATCTCGGCCGTGAACCCCTGGTATGAAGCCATGCAGGGGTCTTGTCGTTCCCAAACGGCTGAAGCCCACTCCAGCGCTCGACCACGCAGCAACGCAATCACAAAGGCTATCCTAGCCTTGTCTGTGGCATAAGAGTAGGGCTGTAGATCGAACACTAATCCACACTGCATAAGGAAGGAACGGCATCTTCCCAGCTCCCCTCATATTTATCCGGCGTCGGAACCTTGGGCTCACGGAAGGACACAGCTCCAGAAGCGGCAGGCGAGATGGGTGAAACCGGTAGTGGATCCTCCACCGGAAACTTGCGTTGGTTCTGGACCTCCGTCAGACCGGTAGAAAGGTTCCGAACTGACAACGCGATCTCCTGTAGTACCGTGCTATGATGGCCCAACATCTTCTCCTGATGGGTAATGGCATGGCGAACAGAGTCCAGGTCCGCTGGGTTCATTACTGGCCGGATCGTTCTGTCACGAGTTGCTAAGCCAGAACCCAGAAGCAGACCAGGACAAGGTAAGTTGAAACGAAGGTGAGTGTTTATTACAAATTCAAGAGTGATGCTGAATAATCCAGGGAACAGAGCGGGCGGCGTTGATTAGTTGTTGGGGGTGCAGTGGTTGATCCCATCCTGGGTCGGCAGCCGCCGACCACCAGGCAGAGGTTGGATGAAGGTTCCGGACGGGTGACTGCAGATGGAACAAAACGGGGGTAAGTAAGCAACAAACCAACAAGGTGCAAAAACAACAAAACTAACGCTAGGCTCTAAGACTGATACTCTGGTAAACCTACTGTTCATGGCTAACGATCCGGCAGGGACTGGATGTTAGGCCAGAGCCTAAGAAGGGTGATGATCAGGACCAGGTGTGCAGATTGCTGATGGGATGCAGGTGCGGAAATCAAGAGAGCTCCCCGGAGCGTTCCCGAACCCTCGGGAAACTGGAGATCACGAACAGAAAAACTAGTCACCAGACAGGACCCGACTCAGACTGCCGGGATCGTTACACAGCTTTTGAACCTCTGCATGGCGCCACAGTTTTCTCCAAGCTCGACCTCAGGAACGCTTATCACCTTGTCAGAATCCAAAAGGGAGATGAGTGGAAAACCGCTTTCAACACTCCACTGGGGACTTTTGAGTATTTGGTCATGCCCTTTGGGCTCTCAAACGCCCCTGCTGTATTCCAAGCCATGGTGAACGATGTTCTTAGGGATTTTTTGAACCGTTTTGTCTTTGTATACCTGGATGATATTCTTGTTTTTTCCAAGTCACCCGAGGAGCATGAGTCACACGTCCGTCAAGTCCTTCAACGGCTCTTGGAGAATAAGCTGTACGTCAAAGCAGAAAAGTGTGAGTTCCACAAACAGTCTACATCGTTCCTTGGTTTCATCATTGAGAGCGGGCAGGTGAAGGCGGACCCCGAGAAGATCCGGGCAGTGACGGAATGGCCCACACTCACCACCCGTAAGCAACTTCAACGATTTTTGGGCTTTGCTAACTTCTACCGTAGATTCATTAAGGGTTTTAGTAAAGTGGTGGCACCCCTTACTAGACTAACATCCCCTAAGTCCCTTTTCTGTGGTCCCCTGAGGCGGAGCAGGTGGTAGGGGTTTTGAAGGAACTGTTTTCCACCTCCCCCGTGTTGATACACCCCAATACCTCTCTGCAGTTTATTGTGGAGGTGGACGCGTCTGACTCAGGTGTGGGAGCAGTCCTCTCCCAGCGCTCCCCCACTGACCAAAAGCTTCACCCCTGTGCTTTTTTCTCCAAGAAATTGTCACCCACAGAACGGAATTACGACGTTGGAAACCGGGAACTGCTGGCGGTCAAGCTAGCACTGGAAGAATGGCGGCACTGGCTGGATGGAGCTGAACTGCCGTTTGTGGTCTGGACAGACCACAAAAACTTGGCTTACATCCAAGCCACTAAGAGACTCAACTCACGCCAAGCCAGATGGGCCCTGTTTTTTAGTAGGTTTAACTTTATTCTAACATACAGACCGGGGTCAAGAAATGTTAAACCAGCTGCTTTGTCCCGCCAGTTTGCTGACCCTTCGGAGACCAGCGAGCCTGAGGCAGTCCTACCTTCCTCATGCGTCGTGGCGGCAGTACAGTGGGAGATCGAGTCTCTTGTGAAGACTGCACTTGCCACGGACCCGGGACCGGGTGATGGACCTCCCAACCTACTCTTTGTTCCCAAGACGGTCCGGTCTCAGGTGTTGCAGTGGATTCACACCTCCCGTTTTGCTGGTCACCCTGGGATGAGACGCACGTTGACGCTGCTTAAGAGACATTTTTGGTGGCCTTCAATGGAAACTGACGTTCGGGCTTTTGTGGCAGCCTGTTCAACCTGTGCTCGGGGAAAGCCTCCCATCAGTCCCCTTCGGGGCTGCTGCTACCCCTCCCAGTTCCCAGCCGTCCCTGGTCCCACATAGCCATGGATTTTGTCACCGGCCTACCCAAGTCTGAAGGTAATGATACTATACTTACCATTGTGGACAGATTCTCTAAATCTGTTCACTATATAGCATTACCAAAATTACCGTCTGCCAGTGAGACAGCGGACCTCCTAGTCCAACATGTATTCCGTCCCCATGGAATATCTGTGGACATCGTATCTGATAGAGGCCCACAGTTTACTTCCCGTGTTTGGAAGGTTTTCTGTTCTGCTTTGGGTGCTTCCGTTAGTCTGTCCTCAGGGTTTCATCCCCAGACCAACGGTAAAACAGAAAGAGCCAATCAAGACCTCGAAGCAACCCTTCGTTGGTGGCTGCTCAACATCCATCATCCTGGGCCAAACATCTGCCTTGGATAGAGTATGCCCACAACTCCCACACCACCTCTGCCACTGGCCTTTCACCCTTCGAAGTAACCATGGGTTATCAACCCCCTCTGTTTCCTGCTCAGGAGAAGGAATTGGCTGTTCCTTCGGTTCAGGAGAACCTCCGCCGCTGCCAGAGAGTGTGGAGTGACGCTCGGGAAGCGTTGCTTCGGACCACCGACAGGAACAAGACGACAGCGGATAGGAGCAGGACTTCCGCACCTGTGTTTCATCCTGGTCAAGAAGTTTGGCTGTCATCAAAGAACGTACCTCCTCGTACCAAATCACGCAAGTTGTCTCCTCGGTACCTGGGTCCGTTGAGTCCATCGTTAACCCCGCTGCGGTTCGTTTGAAGTTGCCTTCAGCCATGAAGATACACCCTACTTTCCACGTCTCCCAACTGAAACCTGTGTCCTCCAGTCTTTTGTGTCCGCCGGCAGATCCACCTCCACCTGTTCGCCTCATTGACGACCATCCGGCCTACACCGTCAGTAGGCTCCTGGACTCTCGGAGGCGGGGTAGGGGTCTCCAATACCTAGTCGATTGGGAAGGTTATGGACCAGAAGAGAGGTCTTGGGTCCCTAAGCGTTTTGTGTTGGATCCTCAGCTGATCACGGACTTCCATCACGACAACCCTGACAGGCCTGGTGGGTCGCCAGGTGGCGACCATTGAGGGGGGGTGTACTCTTATGTGGGCAGCTTGTCTCTCCCTTTTCTGTTTCCCTTCCTCCTTGTTTTGTCCCCTCTTTGTCTGTTGTATCTGTATGTGTGTTTGTCTCCATTATGTTGGTGCGTCTGCCAGTGTGTGTCTGGAGTGGATCGGGGGGCGTGCTCAGGATCTGCCTCTCCTGTGCAGCTGCGGGTTGTTTCCAGTGATTCCTGCCTACGCAGCTGCATCCTATTCTCTCATCAACCTGCACTACTAATTCCTGGGCATGGCTCTCCACCGGCGCCAGATCTTTGTTCTTACTAGAGCGGTAACTTGGCTCACCAGTAGAGTTAAATTGTCTTTGTCTTCAGCCTGGCTCTTTACTCTCCTTAACCTGTCGTTTGTTTTGTTTTCAGTTCAGTCTGTCCTATACCTGAGAGATATAAGTAAGATCGTAATATATATATATTTTTAACATGGATTTAACCCCTTATTTTTGGCACTGAACAGTATATACTTCCATAATTTTGTCTTGTGTGGCCTTTGGGTGTCCTAGAGAAAAACAACAGACATGTTCGTGAGAGTCTCATCTTTCCACACATTAGTGTGTTGCCCAAAAATGTTTGGATGCTACAGATCGACTGTACCGACTTCAGACGAGTCCCAAGACGTTTGAGGGGTTCGTAGAGAAATTTTTTATGAGAAGACCGATTTTTCGGGACGTCTCATGGTCTGACAAACATGGTCTAGCTCTGTCACCTTTCACCACAGATGCAGAAGTGCAACATAGGTGAACGCGGTGGATTGAGACAAAAAACAGATATCTCTACCTTAAACTGACAGATTTGTATGGCGATTTTTGGATTATGCTACATCAACCTTAGGGGGTTAACATGGTTCTGTATTAAAGAAAAGTGGAAATGGGGGACATTTTGTCCATTTTAGAAATGTAGGGCCCACTCTAATACAGTAACCTCCCTTCTCTCACATGCTGTTCTGGTCATCATGCATGTTAATGTCTTAAAGAGGAAGGAAAGGACAGTTCTGTATCAGCTACTTGTGTTCTGACTACTTTAAATATGTATCAACCACAGAACTGACACTTACTAGCAGTTCCTGCACTGCCAGTCAGTTGACTCACTGTACAAGACCTCTCCCCTTCACTTCTAGCTGTAAGTACTCTTGACAATATCTTGAAAAATAGTTTTTAGTTATTTGTTTTTAGTCGTAAGTCATATACTTGAGGGTAATGTATAATTTTACTTATTGTTATGTTTTGAGCTGTGTTTTGGTTGTTACATCAGGGCCAGTATTCATAACGTGTCTCAGTGTAGGAGTGTTGATCTACATAGGGATGAGATTATTAACCAGGGTAAAAAAGACATGCAAACATACATTTGAATCCCTGCTCAGTGTGTGTGTGTGAGACACAGTGGATTTATACTCAACAATAATATAAACACAGCATGCAATAATTTCAAAGATTTTACTGAGTCACAGTTCATACAAGGACATTTGTCAATTGAAATAAATTAATTACGCCCTAATCCATGGATTTCAAATGACTGGGAATACAGATATGCATCTGTTAGTCACAGATACCTTTAAAAAAAAAGTAGGGGTGTGGATCAGAAAACCAGTCAGTATCTGGTTTGACCACTATTTGCCTAATGTTGCGCGACACATCTCCTTCACATAGAGTTGGTCAGGCTGTTGGTTGTGGCCTGTGGAATGTTGTCGCACTCCTCTTCAATGGCTGTGTGAAGTTGCTGGATATTGGCAAGAACTGGAACACGCCGTCGTACACGTCGATCCAGAGCATTGCAAACAGGCTCAATGGGTGACATGTCTGGTGAGTATGCAGGCCGTGGATGAACTGGGGCATTTTCACTTTCCATGAATTATGTACAGATCCTTGTGATGAATGGCACTACAATGGGCCTCAGCAAACTGCTCGCCCACACGACGCCATACACATTGTCTGCAGTTGTGAGGCCGGTTGGACGTGCTGCCAAATTCTCGTAAATGATAAAAAAATGAACATTCAATTATCTGGCAACATCTCTGGTGGACAGACCTGCAGTCAGCATGCCAAATGCACACTTCCTCAAAACTTGAGACATCTGTGGCATTGTGTTGTGTGACAAAACTGCACATTTTAGAGTGGACTTTCATTGTCCCCAGCACAAGGTGCACCTGCGTAATGATCATGCTGTTTAATCAGCTTCTTGATATACCACACCTGTCAGGTGGAATATTATCTTGGCAATGGAGAAATACTCACTAACAGGGATGTAAACAAATGTGTGCCCAACATTTGAGCGAAATAAGCTTTTTGTGCCTATAGAACATTTCTGGAATCTTTTCTTTCAGATCATTAAACATGGGACCAACACTTTACATGTTGCGTTTATATTTTTGTTCAGTATTGCTGAGGGCCCTTTAGGACCAGACTGATAGGGAGTAGGGTTGACATCTATACTGTGTAGGATGTGTGTTTCTCTAGAATCTGATACAGACTCCATGGGCCTTATGGGCCTTCCCTGTGGGTGGGTGTGTGTGTGGTTGTGTGTGGTTGTGTGTGTGTGTGTGTGTGTGTGTGTGTGTGTGTGTGTACATGTGTGTGTGTGTGTGTACATGTGTGTGTGAGCCTGGTTCATTTTCAGTAATGAGGCCCTGTACCCCATTTCCAGTTTATACTTCAATGTATCAGGTGTAGTTATTCACCAGATATAGAGTGAGCTGTTGTTTATGTTTCTAAGACTGCAGGGTGGGAGATGCAACAATGGCCTTGAGAACAGCAGGAAGTGTGTTGGTGGTCTTTCTCTGGTCTGTAGCAGGTATGGTCTCATTCTTGTCTTTTAGTTGCTCTGTTTAACAATCTACAAACATGTCTAAAGGGTTAAGAATCATAACATTATTCTGGTGTGTTCTGTAAGGCGTCTCCACTTCACTTAAATAGTTATCTTTCACACCTCATAGAGTGATGCTTATCTGTGGTTTTCATTGACACTCAACTCAGCAACTAGGCAACAAAGTGTGGACAAACCTTACTGTCAGTGTGAGCCAATATGCCTTGGCTTAATGTAAAACCCTTGTGTTGTGTGACTGTTCAGTGATGGGTGTAGATGGCTGGAGTGTGACTTACTCCACTCAGAGTATCTGTACCTTGAAGGGGTCAACAGTGGAACTGTCCTGCTCTTACACATATCCCAGTGGTAGAGTCACAACAACCCTCTGGTTCACTAAAAATGATGCTGCTGGGAATCCTGTGAGTCTGAGTGATGACCCAGACTACAAAGGTCGTGTGACGTACCATGGAGATCAGAAGACTGTCCACACCCTGACAATCACAGACCTGAGAGAGAGTGACTCAGCTACGTACAAGTTCAGATTTATAACAGATCTGACCGTAGGGAGATATACTGGTGAACCTGGAGTCACTCTGTCTGTCACAGGTAAAGTTACATTCAATAAAGCTAAACTATTGAATTCCATTTAGTTCAGGAGAATTGTCTTGGTTTGTATTTATGTCTGTATAACATAAGATTTCTTTGTATTAGCGTGATAAGTCAGTGATGAAAGGGATTTACAGTGATATTGTTTTTCTCCAGGTCTTCAGGTGAAGGTGACTGGTGGACATCAGGATAAGACACTGTCCTGTAGCACCACCTGTACCCTGATTGGTAACCCCACCTACATCTGGTACAGGAACGGACAACATCTAGATGAGAGCACCTCCCCCCAGTACAAAGACCCAGTCTCCAGTAACTATGAAGACGGCTACTCCTGTGCTGTAAAATGCCAAGTGTGTGAGTGTGGACTTTTTAAAAATGCAAATACAATTTTGTTTCAGGTTGTGAGACTAATAAATAAATAATAAATATTGATCATTATTCAATATTGAAGGTTTTCACTACTGTAAAGTGTGTAACTAGTTTGTTTTCTACTACTTTATAAAAACCATCAGTGTATACCAGTAGATATTGTAATTAAAGATGTATATAAGGTGTTCTGTTGTCTTTTTGTATTTCAGTTAAGAACTGTTGGGGTGTGACTTACACCCATCAGAGGATCTGTGCCTTGAAGGGGTCAACAGTGGACATATCCTGCTCTTACACATATCCCAGTTATCATGAGATCAAAAAAGCTTTCTGGTTTACTAAATGGTCTGGTATGGATGCTGAAGATCTGAGCTTGGTGCCAGGGTATGAGGGTCATATTGAGTACCTTGGGGATAAGAAGGGAGACTGTACCCTGAGAATCACAGACCTGAGATTGAGTGACTCTGCTGGATACAGGTTCAGATTCATAACATCCGGAGGAAAGTTTGCTGGCTCACCTGTCTCCCTGAATGTCACAGGTAATCTGTCACTCATCTCACATCTATTACTGTAATGACCTTATTAAGGGCAGTCATACAGACACAGTAGTGGTATGTGACAGAAAAAAACAAATCTAGTATATCATATATGAGGACATATATAGGAGGAGACTAATGATGTGTTTCCTTTTACTCTAGATGTTGTGTTGGTGATGGATCCTACATCTGTGTCAGAGAGGGAGAATGTCACACTGACATGTAGAACCAAATGTACACTGGACCCCATCACAGCCTACAGTTGGTATAAGAATGGACAGCCTATACCAAACAGCAACACCTCCTCTCCTGTCTATAGCCTATTCTCAGTCAGCAGTGAGGATGCAGGCAGATACTCCTGTGCTGTGGAAGGCCATGATGATCTCCGCTCTCCTGAAGAGACTCTCAATGTCAGATGTAAGTACATGGGGTTTAAATCTTTAGTTTGCTATATTAACATTGTAGTGACAGATATTAGCTCCACTTGCTACTTGAATTGATCATCTTCAATAAGAGGGTGAATCTAAATGTAATTGTGTGGAAAAGTACAATTATGGAAAGTTTATATAATATTTTTTTTACATCAGATGGACCAAGGAACACATCAGTGTCAGTCAGTCCCTCTGGTGAAATAGTGGAGGGCATTTCAGTGACTCTGACCTGCAGCAGTGATGCCAACCCACCTGTGGACAAATACATCTGGTACAAGAAGAACGTAACCTCACCAAAAGCATCAGGACAGACTTACAACATCCTCAACTTCAGCTATGAGGACAGAGGAGAATACTACTGTGAGGCCCAGAATGGAAGAGGATCTATGAACTCTGCAGCTCAGATGATCACTGTAGCAGGTCAAGTTCCATCTTCAATATTTCAATACAATATTATGTTCAATAAGAAATGATGTTTCAAGGTAATCTTCTTCTAGTTTGCCTTATTACACTTTGGTTTATAACTATACATAGGCTTATATATACAAGTATTGCATTATTGTCCTGTATTGCCGTATATTCATTTTCAGTTTATAATAACATGGACTCATATCATCTATATCATCTTTTAGGGAAACAAACCTCAGTTATGACTCCAGCTGTAGGAATCACAGTGATTGTTCTGGTTCTCATACTGGCTTCATGTCTCTTTGGCTTCATGTGGTTAAGGTGAGTGAAAATGCATCTTTTAAAGATTATTTCACTTTATTAACTTCATTAACTCATTCATATATTCATTCATTCACAAAACAGGAAGAAAGCATTCAAAACCACCTCTGACACAAGACACACAGCAGACATGGGACAGGTGAGTCTTATTGCTTTGTGGGACATTTCTACTCTTCATACTGTCTGTCCCCAGGTCTATTTATATTCTCTGTCCTCTCTCTCCATCAGGGAGACTCTAGTCCAGTGTATGACAACGTCTCAGGCATGGACATGACCCCTACTGCAGTACAGAGAGTGGACACAGACGAGCAGGATGACGTTCACTACGCCAGCGTCCACTTCTCTCACTCCAAAAACCAGGAAGTGCCTCTGTACTCCCCTGTCCAACTACCTCAACCCCAGAAACAGGACGAGGATGTCCTGTACGCTGCTGTGAAATTCACCAAGTGAGCATATTCTTACAACAACATAGAGTCAATACTAGAACATTGTGACCACACAGACAGCATCAAAGTCATTCATATGTTGCTGCTTATTGAAGATGTAGACAATGATGTCATCAATATGTAAAACAGTTGACCCCTAGTGACCAGCCATTGTTCCCTGAGAACTCCCTCCATTAACATCTGAAGGGTTGAAGGAGCATTCTTCAGGTCAAATGACATTTACTATGACATGTCTATAATGAAGGAGTGATGTGATGTGATGAGGGTTTCAAGGAACTGTTCTGTCTACGTTCCAAATGGCACCCTATTCCCTATTTAGTGCACTACTGGTCACAAGTACCTCACTATAAGGGAGTAGGGTGACATTAGGGACACACATTCAGTTTCATTTCTGTTTCTTTCTCCAGGCCTGCGGTGGCACAAGCAGCTGAGGAGGACCCCTCTGTTCTCTACAGTACAGTCAACAAACACAGAACCAGGAAGACCTGAACACAACAAACCCAGAACCAGGAAGACCTGAACACAACAAACCCAGAACCAGGAAGACCTGAACACAACAAACCCAGAACCAGGAAGACCTGAACACAACAAACACAGAACCAGGAAGACCTGAACACAACAAACCCAGAACCAGGAAGACCTGAACACAACAAACCCAGAACCAGGAAGACCTGAACACAACAAACCCAGAACCAAGAAGACCTGAACACAACAAACACAGAACCAGGAACACCTGAACACAACAAACCCAGAACCAGGAAGACCTGAACACAACAAACACAGAACCAGGAAGACCTGAACACAACAAACCCAGAACCAGGAAGACCTGAACACAACAAACCCAGAACCAGGAAGACCTGAACACAACAAACACAGAACCAGGAAGACCTGAACACAACAAACCCAGAACCAGGAAGACCTGAACACAACAAACCCAGAACCAGGAAGACCTGAACACAACAAACACAGAACCAGGAAGACCTGAACACAACAAACCCAGAACCAGGAAGACCTGAACACAACAAACCCAGAACCAGGAAGACCTGAACACAACAAACACAGAACCAGGAAGACCTGAACACAACAAACACAGAACCAGGAAGACCTGAACACAACAAACCCAGAACCAGGAAGACCTGAACACAACAAACCCAGAACCAGGAAGACCTGAACACAACAAACACAGAACCAGGAAGACCTGAACACAACAAACACAGAACCAGGAAGACCTGAACACAACAAACACAGAACCAGGAAGACCTGAACACAACAAACACAGAACCAGGAAGACCTGAACACAACAAACACAGAACCAGGAAGACCTGAACACAACAAACCCAGAACCAGAAAGACCTGAACACAACAAACACAGAACCAGGAAGACCTGAACACAACAAACCCAGAACCAGGAAGACCTGAACACAACAAACCCAGAACCAGGAAGACCTGAACACAACAAACCCAGAACCAGGAAGACCTGAACACAACAAACACAGAACCAGGAAGACCTGAACACAACAAACCCAGAACCAGGAAGACCTGAACACAACAAACACAGAACCAGGAAGACCTGAACACAACAAACCCAGAACCAGGAAGACCTGAACACAACAAACACAGAACCAGGAAGACCTGAACACAACAAACCCAGAACCAGGAAGACCTGAACACAACAAACCCAGAACCAGGAAGACCTGAACACAACAAACCCAGAACCAGGAAGACCTGAACACAACAAACACAGAACCAGGAAGACCTGAACACAACAAACCCAGAACCAGGAAGACCTGAACACAACAAACCCAGAACCACACGGCCAAGGCAACAAAGAAGTGGCTCAAGAAGAAGCACATGAAGGTCCTGGAGTGGCCTAGCCAGTCTCCAGACCTTAATCCCATAGGAAATCTGTGGAGGGAGCTGAAGGTTCGAGTTGCCAAACGTCAGCCTCGAAACCTTAATGACTTGGAGAAGATCTGCAAAGAGGAGTGGGACAAAATCCCTCCTCAGATGTTTGCAAACCTGGTGGCCAACTACAAGAAACGTCTGACCTCTGTGATTGCCAACAAGGGTTTTGCCACCAAGTACTAAGTCATGTTTTGCAGAGGGGTCAAATACTTATTTCCCTCATTAAAATGCAAAATCAATTTATAACATTTTTGACATGCGTTTTTCTGGATTTTTTTGTTGTTATTCTGTCTCTCACTGTTCAAATAAACCTACCATTAAAATTAGTGACTGATCATTTCTTTGTCAGTGGGCAAACGTACAAAATCAGCAGGGGATCAAATACTTTTTTCCCTCACTGTAACTATATAGAACATGCAAAAAGGATATGGTAATACAAAATATAAGTTTACACACTCCCAGGAATGTCATGGATAATAATATAAATCATTAGCTTTCACACATCTAGATGGCCGGGTGGGGTGGGTGTGGAGCCAGAGACAGCAGGGGTTCAATCTGTAGAACCCAGTTCCTAGATTTGAATATAAAAATTGATTTGATCAAACAAAACTATGCTACATTTTATATCTGGGACCCTTAGGATGACAAATCAGAGCAAGATTACTGAATGTAAGTACATTATTTACCTTCAGAGGTGAATGTAACAAACCAGTTGCTGTGATAAGTTTTTTGTTCTTGTGCACTGTCCTCAAACAATAGCATGGTATTTTGTCACTGTAATAGCTACTGTAAATTGGACAGTGCAGTTTGATTAACAAGAATTTAAGCTTTCTGCCCATGTAAGACATGTCTATGTCCTGGAAAGTTTGCTGTTACTTACAACAGTCATGCTAATCACATTAGCACACGTTAGATCAACTGTCACGTATACGGGACACCGATCCCGTAGAGGTTAAAATATGATTAATATGAAAGGGACCTTAACATTTTTGAATATTTTTTAAGTTGACATTTTTTTAAAGTTTAATATATTTTAAGTAAAATTGTAAATATTTCTGATTACAATAACGTTTTCCAAAAATGCATTTAGGAAGTAGGCAGCCTCGAGGTCCAGTTAAATTGTATATAACTATATATATTTTTATGTTATATTTCTGAAACAATCATCAGACTTGTGAGACTATATATAAAGGCTAACAACCATAGTTAATGTGTTTCTATTATATTGTATTACTTCATATGGTACTATTATCAAGTCTCTGTCGTCCGCGACCGGGAGACCCATGGGGCGGCGCACAATTGGCCCAGCGTCGTCCAGGGTAGGGGAGGGAATGGGCCGGCAGGGATGTAGCTCAGTTGGCAGAGCATGGTGTTTGCAATGCCAGGGTTGTGGGTTCAATTCCCACGGGGGGCCAGTAAAAAAAAATGTATGCACTCACTAACTGTAAGTCGCTCTGGATAAGAGCGTCTGCTAAATGACTAAAATGTAAATATAGTAGGTTGCTTGATTTTTTTGCGTATATTTTTTCTAATTTCTAATAACAAAGTTATGGCACAATTTTGCCTTAATGTCCAGGAAAGAGTTCTGCTTGACGAACGTTTCTTATCGCTTTTATCCCCCCAAAAAATGCTTTGTAAGCTAATGTGTGAAGTGTGACATTCAAAAAAAAAAACTTTTAAGAATAAACGTCATTGTCATTGTTTTTATCTTGTTATAACAGTATCTTCAGTGGAGAGAAAATGGAAAGCTTTCAAAATCAAACCTCTTGTACTGTACAGTAACTACAAATAATACATTTACTTTGGTTTGCATAGCAATAGTGGTTTATTCACCTTCATCATCATCATCATCATCATCATCATGTCTGTATCAAATATATACAAACACTTTCAGAAGGAGCAATGTCCAGCACCTAGACACACAACATTAAATATTATGTATTGTCATTTTTAAAACACACATCATGCAGACACAATATGGAATCACATGGATGTTTGAAGGTAGTTCTATCAGCGAGGGCATTCCATTCCAGAACACTGAGAGATGGAACATTACGGAAATACATTTACATTTTAGTCATTTAGCAGACGCTCTTATCCAGAGCAACTTACAGTTAGTAAGTGCATACATTATTTTATTTATTATTTCATACTGGCCCCTCATGGGAATCGAACCCACAACCCTGGCGTTGCAAACACCATGCTCTAACAACTGAGCTACATCCCTGCCGGCCATTCCCTCCCCTACCCTGGGCCAATTGTGCGCCGCCCATGAGTCTCCCGGTCGCGGCCGGCTGCGACAGAGCCTGGATTCGTACCAGGATCTCTAGTGGCACAGTTAGCACTGCGATGCAGTGCCTTAGACCACTGGGCCACTCGGGAGTGGTGCAGCTGATGAGGAGTGTAAATTGAAAGGGTTTGTAGAATAGAATGAATGACATCATAGAACTGACCAAATGAAAATGGAACTTTGACCTGTTCCATGTAGAACTCAGAGGGAGAAAGGCAACACATTCTAAGATATTATAAACATTCCAAATAGTAGGCTATAGTAAACACATTCTAAGATACTATAAACATTCCAAATAGTAGGCTATAGTAAACATATTCTAAGATACTATAAACATTCCAAATAGTAGGCTATAGTAAACACATTCTAAGATACTACTTCACTGACATTTTCAACATGTCCCTGACTGAGTCTGTAATACCAACATGTTTCAAGCAGACCACCATAGTCCCCGTGCCCAAGAACTCTAAGATAACCTGCCTAAATGACTACCGACCCGTAGCACTGACGTCTGTAGCCATGAAGTGCTTTGAAAGACTGGTCATGGCTCACATCAACAGCATAATCCCAGAAACCCTAGACCCACTCCAATTTGCATACCGCCCCAACAGATCCACAGATGATGCAATCTCTATCGCACTCCACACTGCCCTTTCCCACCTGGACAAGAGGAACACCTACGTGAGAATGCTATTCATTGACTACAGCTCAGCATTCAACACCATAGTGCCCTCTAAGCTCATCACTAAGCTAAGGATCCTGGGACTAAACACCTCCCTCTGCAACTGGATCCTGGACTTCCTGACGGGCCGCCCCCAGGTGGTAAGGGTAGGTAACAACACATCTGCCACACTGATCCTCAACACGGGGGCCCCTCAGGGGTGCGTGCTCAGTCCCCTCATGTACTCTCTGTTCACCCATGACTGCATGGCCAGGCACGACTCCAACACCATCATTAAGTTTGCCGACGACACAACAGTGGTAGGCCTGATCACCGACAACGATGAGACAGCCTATAGGGAGGAGGTCAGAGATCTGGCCGTGTGGTGCCAGGACAACAACCTCTCCCTCAACGTGACCAAGACAAAGGAGATGATTGTGGACTACAGGAAAAAAAAAGAGGACTGAGCACGCCCCCATTCTCATCGACGGGGCTGTAGTGGAACAGGTTGAGAGCTTCAAGTTCCTTGGTGTCCACATCACCAACGAACTATCATGGTCCAAACACACCAAGACAGTCGTGAAGAGGGCACGACAAAGCCTCAGGAGACTAAAAAGATTTGGCATGGGTCCTCAGATCCTCAAAAAATTCTACAGCTGCACCATCGAGAGCATCCTGACTGGTTGCATCACCGCCTGGTATGGCAACTGCTTGGCCTCTGACCGCAAGGCACTACAGAGGGTAATGCGTACGGCCCAGTACATCACTGGGGCAAAGCTCCCTGCCATCCAGGACCTCTATACCAGGCGGTGTCAGAGGAAGGCCCTCAAAATTGTCAAAGACTCCAGCCACCCTAGTCATAGACTGTTCTCTCTGCTACCGCACGGCAAGTGGTACCGGAGTGCCAAGTCTAGGTCCAAAAGACTTCTCAACAGCTTCTACCCCCAAGCCATAAGACTCCTGAACAGCTAATCATGGCTACCCGGACTATTTGCACTGCCCCCCACCCCATCCTTTTTACGCTGCTGCTACTCTGTTAAGTATTTATGCATAGTCACTTTAACTCTACCCACATGTACATATTACCTCAACTACCTCAACTAGCCGGTGCCCCTGCACATTGACTATGCAACGGTACCCCCTGTATATATAGCCTCCCTACTGTCACTTTATTTTACTGTATATATAGCCTCCCTACTGTCACTTTATTTTACTTCTGCTCTTTTTTCTCAACACTTTTTTGTTGTTGTTTTATTCTTACTTTTTGTTTAAAATAAAGGCACTGTTGGTTAAGGGCTGTAAGTAAGCATTTCACTGTAATGTCTGCACCTGTTGTATTCGGCGCATGTGACCAATAAAATTTGATTTGATTTGATTTGATTTATAAACATTCCAAATAGTAGGCTATAGTAAACACATTCTAAGATACTATAAACATTCCAAATAGTAGGCTATAGTAAACACATTCCAAGATACTATAAACATTCCAAATAGTAGGCTATAGTAAACACATTCTAAGATACTATAAACATTCCAAATAGTAGGCTATAGTAAACACATTCTAAGATACTATAAACATTCCAAATAGTAGGCTATAGTAAACACATTCTAAGATACTATAAACATTCCAAATAGTAGGCTATAGTAAACACATTCTAAGATACTATAAACATTCCAAATAGTAGGCTATAGTAAACACATTGTTTACATGATAGTGTATGTGGTCAAAAGAATACAGTGGAAATAGCCCACATTTTGCCCATTAGAAAAAATGTAAGACCAATCCTCAAATGAAAAAAGGCAACTAGATATGCATTCTGTTGTACATTTTCTATTGAAATAAAACCTCCCGCTTATGATGTGCTGGTCTGGTCCTCATACATGTCAAAGAGGAAGGAAAGGAAGTTCTGCATCACCTACCACCTACTTCTTGTTTCCGCGCACTGCCAGTCAGTTGACTCACTGTACAAGACCTCTCTCCTTCATTCTGTAAGTACTCTTGACAATATCTTGAAATTTAGTCATATACTAAATATACATTTTACTTCTTGTTACTATTTGAGCTGTGTTTTGGTTGTTACATCAGGGCCAGTATTCATAAAGTGTCTCAGTGTCCCCCAGTGTTGATCCAGGATCAGAGCCCCCCGGGTCCATATAATTATTATTTAAAAGGTATGTATGTACAGTACCAGTGAAAATTTGGACACACCTACTCATTTCAAGGGTTTTTCTTAATTTTTTCTATGTTTTACATTGTAGAATAATAGTGAAGACATCAAAACTAAGAAATAACACACATGGAATCATGTACGGTCGTGGTCAAAGGTTTTGAGAATGACACAAATATTAATTAAAGTCTGCTGCCTCAGTTTTTATGATGGCAATTTACATATGCTCAAGAAAGTTATGAAAAGTGATCAGATGAATTGCAATTAATTACAAAGTCCCTCTTTGCCATGAAAATGAACTTTATCCCCCAAAAACTTTTCCAATGCATTTCAGCCCTGACACAAAAGGACCAGCTGACATCATGTCAGTGATTCTCTCGTTAACACAGGTGAGAGTGTTGAATTGAGTTAGAATAACAGACTGGAAGCTTTAAAAGGAGGGTGGTGCTTGAAATCATTGTTCTTCCTCTGTTAACTACACTGCTCAAAAAAATAAAGGGAACACTTAAACAACACAATGTAACTCCAAGTCAATCACACTTCTGTGAAATCAAACAGTCCACTTAGGAAGCAACACTGATTGACAATACATTTCACATGCTGTTGTGGAAATGGAATAGACAACAGGTGGAAATTATAGGCAATTAGCAAGACACCCCCAATAAAGAAGTGGTTCTGCAGGTGGTGACCACAGACCACTTCTCAGTTCCTATGCTTCCTGGCTGATGTTTTGGTCACTTTTGAATGCTGGCGGTGCTTTCACTCTAGTGGTAGCATGAGACGGAGTCTACAACCCACACAAGTGGCTCAGGTAGTGCAGCTCACCCAGGATGGCACATCAATGCGAGCTGTGGCAAGAAGGTTTGCTGTGTCTGTCAGCGTAGTGTCCAGAGCATGGAGGCGCTACCAGGAGACAGGCCAGTACATCAGGAGATGTGGAGGAGGCCGTAGGAGGGCAACAACCCAGCAGCAGGACCGCTACCTCCGCCTTTGTGCAAGGAGGAGCAGGAGGAGCATTGCCAGAGCCCTGCAAAATGACCTCCAGCAGGCCACAAATGTGCATGTGTCTGCTCAAACGGTCAGAAACAGACTCCATGAGGGTGGTATGAGGGCCCGACGTCCACAGGTGGGGGTTGTGCTTACAGCCCAACACCGTGCAGGACGTTTGGCATTTGCCAGAGAACACCAAGATTGGCAAATTCACCACTGGCGCCCTGTGCTCTTCACAGATGAAAGCAGGTTCACACTGAGCACATGTGACAGACGTGACAGAGTCTGGAGACGCCGTGGAGAACGTTCTGCTGCCTGCAACATCCTCCAGCATGACCGGTTTGGCGGTGGGTCAGTCATGGTGTGGGTTGGCATTTCTTTGGGGGCCGCACAGCCCTCCATGTGCTCGCCAGAGGTAGCCTGACTACCATTAGGTACCGAGATGAGATCCTCAGACCCCCTTGTGAGACCATATGCTGGTGCGGTTGGCCCTGGGTTCCTCCTAATACAAGACAA
>NW_025533703.1:485000-495945 GCF_020615455.1 Coregonus clupeaformis
ATCAGTCAGGATGTGGCCCAGAAGTTAATTGACAGCTTGCCAGAGTGGATTACAGAGGTCTTGAAAAAGAAGGGTCAACACTGCAAATATTGACTCTTTGCATAAACTTAATGTAATTGTCAATAAAAGCCTTTGGCACTTCTGGAATGCTTGTAATTATACTTCAGTATCCCATAGTAACATCTGACAAAATATCTAAAAACACTGAAGCAGCAAACTTTGTGAAGACCAATACTTGTGTCATTCTCAAAACTTTTGATCACGACTGTAGTAACCAAAGAAGTGTTAAACAAATCAAAATATATTTTCTATTTGAGATTCTTCAAATAGCCACCCTTTGCCTTGATGACAGCTTTGCACACTCATGGTATTCTCTCAACCAGCTTCATGAGGTAGTCACCTGGAATGCATTTCAAATAACAGGTGTGCCTTCTTAAAATATAATTTGTGGAATTTCTTTCCATTTCAATGTGTTTGAGCCAATCAGTTGTGTTGTGACAAGGTAGGGGGGGTATACAGAAGATAGCCCTATTTGGTAAAATACATTTACATTTTAGCAGACGCTCTTGTCCAGAGCGACTTACATGAGCAATTAGGGTTAAGTGCCTTGCTTAAGGGCACATTGACAGATTTTTCACCTAGTTGGCTCAGGGATTAGAATTAGCGACCTTTCGGTTACTGGCACAACGCTCTTACCCACTAAGCTACCCGCCGCCCTACCTGCTGCCCAAGTCCATATTATGGCAAGAACAGCTCAAATAAGCCCAGAGAAATTACAGTCCATCATTACTTGAATTTCAAGAACTTTGAAAGTTTCTTCAAGTGCAGTCGCAAAAACCATCAAGCGCTATGATGAAACTGGCTCTCATGAGGACAGCCACAGGAATGGAAGACCCAGAGTTACCTCTGCTGCAGAGGATAAGTTCATTAGAGTTACCAGCCTCAGAAATTGAAGCCCAAATAAATGCTTCACAGAGTTCAAGTAACAGACACATCTCAACATCAACTGTTCAGAGGAGACTGTGTGAATCAGGCCTTCATGGTCGAATTGCTGCAAAGAAACCACTACTAAAAGACACCAATAGAAGAAGAGACTTGATTGGGCCAAGAAACAAAAGCAATGGACATTAGACCGGTGGAAATGTGTCCTTTGGTCTGGAGTCCAAATTGGAGATGTTTGGTTCCAACCACTGTGTCTTTGAGAGACAAGGTGAGGGTGAACAGATGATCACTGCATGTGTATTTCCCACCGTAAAGCATGAAGGATGAGGTGTTATGGTGTGGGGGTGCTTTGCTGGTGACACTGTCTGTGATTTATTTAGAATTAAATGCACACTTAACCCAATGGCTACCACAGCATTCTGCAGTGATATGCCATCCCATCTGGTTTGGGCTTAGTGGGAATATCATTTGTTTTTCAAAAGGACAATTACCCCAAACACCTCCAGGCTGTATAAGGGCTATTTTACCAAGAAGGAGAGCGATGGAGTGCTGCATCAGATGACCTGGACTCCACAATTCCCCTACCTCAACCAAATTGAGATGGTTTGGGATGAGTCGGACCGCAGAGTGAAGGAAAAGCAGCCAACAAGTGCTCAGCATATGTGGGAACTCCTTCAAGACTGTTGGAAAAGCATTCCAGGTGAAGCTGGCTGAGAGAATGCCAAGAGTGTGCAAAGCTGTCATCAAGGCAAAGGGTGGCTATTTGAAGAATCTCAAATATAAAATATATATTTTTTGGTTACTACATGATTCCATGTGTGTTATTTCATAGTTTTGATGCCTTCAATATTTTTATACAATGTAACAAATAGGAAAAATAAAGAAAAACACTTGAATGAGTAGGTGTTTTAAAACTTTTGACCGGTAGTGTATGTATGTATGTATAAATGTATATACAGTGGGGAGAACAAATATTTGATACACTGCCGATTTTGCAGGTTTTCCTACTTCCAAAGCATGTAGAGGTCTGTAATTTTTATCATAGGTACACTTCAACTGTGAGAGACGGAATCTAAAACAAAAATCCAGAAAATCACATTGTATGATTTTTTAATAATTAATTTGCATTTTATTGCATGACATTGCATGACATGAGTATTTGTAATACCAACATGTTTCAAGCAGACCACCATAGTCCCCGTGCCCAAGGACTCTAAGATAACCTGCCTAAATGACTGGAGTCGTAGCACTGACGTCTGTAGCCATGAAGTGCTTTGAAAGGCTGGTCATGGCTCACATCAACAGCATTATCCCAGAAACCCTAGACCCACTCCAATTTGCATACCGCCCCAACAGATCCACAGATGATGCAATCTCTATTGCACTCCACACTGCCCTTTCCCACCTGGACAAGAGGAACACCTACGTGAGAATGCTATTCATTGACTACAGCTCAGCATTCAACACCATAGTGCCCTCTAAGCTCATCACTAAGCTAAGGATCCTGGGACTAAACACCTCCCTCTGCAACTGGATCCTGGACTTCCTGACGGGCCGCCCCCAGGTGGTAAGGGTAGGTAACAACACATCTGCCACACTGATCCTCAACACGGGGGCCCCTCAGGGGTGCATGCTCAGTCCCCTCCTGTACTCCCTGTTCACCCATGACTGCATGGCCAGGCACGACTCCAACACCATCATTAAGTTTGCCGACGACACAACAGTGGTAGGCCTGATCACCGACAACGATGAGACAGCCTATAGGGAGGAGGTCAGAGACCTGGCCGTGTGGTGCCAGGACAACAACCTCTCCCTCAACGTGACCAAGACAAAAGAGATGATTGTGGACTACAGGGAAAAAAAGAGGACTGAGCACGCCCCTATTCTCATCGACAGGGCTGTAGTGGAACAGGTTGTGAGCTTCAAGTTCCTTGGTGTCCACATCACCAACAAACTATCATGGTCCAAACACACCAAGACAGTCGTGAAGAGGGCACGACAAAGCCTATTCCCCCTCAGGAGACTGAAAAGATTTGGCATGGGTCCTCAGATCCTCAAAAAATTCTACAGCTGCACCATCGAGAGCATCCTGACTGGTTGCATCACCGCCTGGTATGGTAACTGCTTGGCCTCCGACCGCAAGGCACTACAGAGGGGAGTGCGTACGGCCCAGTACATCACTGGGGCCAAGCTTCCTGCCATCCAGGACCTCTATACCAGGCGGTGTCAGAGGAAGGCCCTCAAAATTGTCAAAGACTCCAGCCACCCTAGTCATAGACTGTTCTCTCTGCTACCGCACGGCAAGCGGTACCGGAGTGCCAAGTCTAGGTCCAAAAGACTTCTCAACAGCTTCTACCCCCAAGCCTTAAGACTCCTGAACAGCTAATCATGGCTACCCGGACTATTTGCACTGCCCCCCACCCCATCCTTTTACGCTGCTGCTACTCTGTTAATTATTTATGCATAGTCACTTTAACTCTACCCACATGTACATATTACTTCAACTACCTCAACTATCCGGTGCCCCCGCACATTGACTCTGCACCGGTACCCCCCTGTATATATAGCCTCCCTACTGTTATTTTATTTTACTTCTGCTCTTTTTTTCTCAACACTTTTTTTGTTGTTGTTATATTTTTACTTTTTTTGTTAAAAAGAAATGCACTGTTGGTTAAGGGCTGTAAGTAAGCATTTCACTGTAATGTCTGCACCTGTTGTATTCGGCGCATGTGGCCAATAAAATTTGATTTGATTTGGTTTGATTTGATACATCAGAAAAGCAGAACTTAATATTTGGTACAGAAACCTTTGTTTGCAATTACAGAGATCATACGTTTCCTGTAGGTCTTGACCAGGTTTGCACACACTGCAGCAGGGATTTTGGCCCACTCCTCCATTCAGACCTTCTCCAGATCCTTCAGGTTTCGGGGCTGTCGCTGGGCAATACGGACTTTCAGCTCCCTCCAAAGATTTTCTATTGGGTTCAGGTCTGGAGACTGGCTAGGCCACTCCATGACCTTGAGGTGCTTCTTACGGAGCCACTCATTAGTTGCCCTGGCTGTGTGTTTCGGGTTGTTGTCATGCTGGAAGACCCAGCCACGACCCATCTTCAATGCTCTTACTGTTGGAAGGAGGTTGTTGGCCAAGATCTCGCAATACATGGCCCCATCCATCCTCCCCTCAATACGGTGCAGTCGTCCTGTCCCCTTTGCAGAAAAGCATCCCCAAATAATTATGTTTCCACCTCCACGCTTCACGGTTGGGATGGTGTTCTTGGGGTTGTACTCATCCTTCTTCTTCCTCCAAACATGGTGAGTGGAGTTTAGACCAAAAAGCTCTATTTTTGTCTCATCAGACCAAATGACCTTCTCCCATTCCTCCTCTGGATCATCCAGATGGTCACTGGCAAACTTCAGATGGGCCTGGACATGCGCTGGCTTGAGCAGGGGGACCTTGCGTGCGCTACAGGATTTTAATCCATGACGGCGTAGTGTGTTACTAATGGTTTTCTTTGAGACTGTGGTCCCAGCTCTCTTCAGGTCATTGACCAGGTCCTGCCGTGAAGTTCTGGGCTGATCCCTCACATTCCTCATGATCATTGACGCCCCACGAGGTGAGATCTTGCATGGAGCCCCAGACCGAGGGTGATTGACCGTCATCTTGAACTTCTTCCATTTTCTAATAATTGCGCCAACAGTTGTTGCCTTCTCACCAAGCTGCTTGCCTATTGTCCTGTTGCCCATTCCAGCCTTGTGCAGGTCTTACACAGCTCTCTGGTCTTGGCCATTGTGGAGAGGTTGGAGTCTGTTTGATTGAGTGTGTGGACAGGTGTCTTTTATACAGGTAACGAGTTCAAACAGGTTCAGTTAATACAGGTAATGAGTGGAGAACAGGAGGGCTTCTTACAGAAAAACTAACAGGTCTGTGAGAGCCGGAATTTTTACTGGTTGGTAGGTGATCAAATACTTATGTCATGCAATAAAATGCAAATTAATTACTTAAAAATCATACAATGTGATTTTCTGGATTTTTGTTTTAGATTCCGTCTCTCACAGTTGAAGTGTACCTATGATAAAAATGACAGACCTCTACATGCTTTGGAAGTAGGAAAACCTGCAAAATCGGCAGTGTATCAAATACTTGTTCTCCCCACTGTATGTATGTATGTGTGTGTATGTGTGTATGTGTGTGTGTGTGTGTGTGTGTGTGTGTGTGTGTGTCACTTGATGTTTAGCCTCACTGCTTGGGGATAGGAGCTATCATTGAACCTGGTGGTCAGTCTTCAGGCTGCTGTACAGCTTGACGGACCGTAGAGTATTGAACATTTATCCTCCTTTATTTGGAGTTTTGAGAATAAAACAACTTCAGAACAATCAATATAGAAATATCTGTTTACAGTACTACAGATCTGTTCAATAAGTGATTGTTGTTGTTGTTGATGTTGTTGATGATGATGATGACTTTATTTAATCCATTAGGAAATTATTTTTGCATCATACATCATGTCATCTTAAATAGAAAGACGTAGACAGACATGAAACACGTCACACACATTAAATACATAGTGCAATAGACTTACAGACAGACAGTAATCACATAGACAACCATATAGCACAATACAACACAACACAATATGAGCCTGATTCATTTTGGAAGAATGGAAGAATTTGGAAGAATTTGATCTGGACTGAAATCCAAGATAAATATGAGGATCGTATAAAGTACCGTGGGAACAAGGAGAATGACTGCACCCTGAGAATCACAGACCTGAGAGAGGAGGATTCAACATCATATTACTTCTCATTATGGACATATGGCTCATATGTTACTCTCTCTGTCAAAGGTACTGTAATCTGACATAAAGAGTATAGTTACCACTTCAAATGATTTATTACATTTTCAGTGAGAACCTTGGAATGGTGCTGACAGACAGATGTTCTCAATTGTTGTTTCATAACTTCAGATCTAAAGGTGACTGGGGGAATGTGGACAAGATGGGAGTATTGGAAGACACTGACCTGCAGCACCACCTGTACCCTGATTGGTAACCCCACCTACATCTGGTACAAGAACGGACAACATCTAGATGAGAGCACCTACAAGGTCAAATACTCAGTCTCCAGTAACTATGAAGACGGCTACTCCTGTGCTGTAAAAGGCCATGAGGATCTCCGGTCTCCTGCAGTCTGTGAATGTGGATTAAACCCTGACAAAGCCTGTAAACTGAAAAGTTGGTGATGACTTATTAAATGCTCAGAAACTTCCATTTACATTTACTGTTGAAGTAAACTACAATATTTCCAAAGTGGAACTTGCTATTGATATATTCTTGGCAAGAAACATTTATAAAATAAAATAAAGGAAATAACAAAAATCTTGATGTTTCAGGCATTCAGAGTCAGGAAATACAGTATAATGTACTCATCTGATTCCATTATATTTCAGGTGTCCAGGGTCAGGACTGCAACAGAGTGACTTACACCAAGAGGAGAATCTGTGTCTTGAAGGGGTCATCAGTGGACATATCATGTACTTATGGCAGTGGTTATGATACCGTCACATCATCACTCTGGTTTAGTCCTAAACAGAGTGCTAGGTGGAGTGGTAAGTTGATCCCTGAGGACATAACCACAGACCCAGGGTATGCAGGTCGTGTGGAGTATGGTGGAGAGAAGGAGAGAGGTCACTCCACCCTGAGAATCACAGATCTGAGAGAAGAGGACTCAGCTGAGTACAAGTTCATATTCAACACACATACATCAAGATGGGGATACAGCTTCACTGGAACAACTCTGACTGTCACAGGTTACACTGAACAAATGATCATGTTTATACATACATTTCTATGTGATGTTTAATTATAATTATTGAGGAAAGTTTGCTGGCTCCTGTCTCCCTGACTGTCACAGGTAATATGTCACTCATCTCACATCTATTACTGTAATGACCTTATTAAGGGCAGTCATCCAGGCACAGTAGTGGTATGTGACAGAAAAAAAACAATCTAGTACATCATATAAGAGGACATATATAGGAGGAGAATAATGATGTGTTTCCTTTTACTCTAGATGTTGTGTTGGAGATGGATCCTACATCTGTGTCAGAGAGGGAGAATGTCACACTGACATGTAGAACCAAATGTACACTGGACCCCATCACAGCCTACAGTTGGTATAAGAATGGACAGCCTATACCAAACAGCAACACCTACTCTCCTGTCTATAGCCTATTCCCAGCCAGCAGTGAGGATGCAGGCAGATACTCCTGTGCTGTGGAAGGCCATGAGGATCTCCCCTCTCCTGAAGACACTCTCACTGTCAGATGTAAGTACATGTGGTTTAAATGTTTAGTTTGCTATATTAACATTGCAGTGACAGATATTAGCTCCACATGACACTTGAATTGATCATCTTCAATAAGAGGGTGAATTTAAAAGTCATTGTGTGGAAAAGTACAATTGTGGAAAGTATATATAATATTTTTAACTGACCTAATTTTTACTCTTTTTAAATCACTGTATTTTACATTAGATGGACCAAAAAACACCTCAGTGTCAGCCAGTCCCTCTGGTGAAATAGTGGAGGGCAGTTCAGTGACTCTGACCTGCAGCAGTGATGCCAACCCACCTGTGGACAAATACACCTGGTACAAGAAGAACATAACCTCACCAAAAGCATCAGGACAGAGTTACAACATCACTTCCATCAGCTCTGAGGAAAGTGGAGAATACTACTGTGAGGCTGAGAATACAATAGCATCTAAGAACTCTACAGCTCTGATGATCATTGTAGCAGGTCAAGATTCATCTTTAATACTTCAATACAAAACTACGTTTCAATTTAATCTTAATCATTATACTTTGGATTATTACTCCTTAGTTTATAACTATACATTGTGTTATAAGATCCCTTAACAAGTATTGCATTAATGTCCTGTATTTCAGTTTATTTTTAGTTTATTATATCATGCCATGTACTCACATCATCCATATTATATTACAGGGAAACAAACCTCAGTTATGACTACAGCTGTTGGAATCATAGTGGTTGTTCTGGTTCTCATCCTCTGTCTCTCTGGCTTCACGTGGTTCAGGTGAGTGAAAATTCATATTTTTATGTTGTTTATTTTTTAAATGTAGCACTCTGATTTGTTGTTAACTTCATTAATTAATTAATTAATGTGCAAAACAGGAAGAAGGCCTCCAAATCCACCTCTGACACGAGAGACACAAGTGATATAGCAGAAAATGGACAGTTGAGTCTGTTGGAATCAGAAGATGACTGTGATGTCTGGGTATTGCTTTGTGGAACATTTCCACTCCTCATGTTGTCTGTCCTCTTTCTCCATCAGGGAGACTCTAGTCCAGTGTATGACAACATCTCAAGCATGGCCATGACCCTTACTGCAACACAGACAGCAGCCACCGTAGACCAGGATGATGTTCACTACGCCAGCGTCCACTTCTCTCACTCCAAAAACCAGGAAGTCCCACTGTACTCAACCGTCCAGAAACAGAAACAAGAGAAGAGTCCAATACGGTTGTGAAATTGAATCGCCCCAGTTCTGCCACCAAGTGAGCATATTCTGCCATTACAGCAACATAGAACCAATACTAGAACATTGGAAACACACAGCATTTAAGGATACGTTTGTTTGTTTACAACCAAATCTGGATGTCCAGGGGGTTGGAAAGTAGATTCTTATGTACTGCATTTCTATACAATTAAAACACTTTAAAATGTTATTTGGAAAACAGCAAAAACAAGCAAAAATGACCCCAGCCGTTATCACCTTGGCTGCTGTAGGTTCATTCACCTCAGTCCATCTACAAACACATAGCCTATTAGCTATACAGTTGTAATGTTATACCCCTGAAAGGGAGGAAATATGGGAGATGATTCACACTGACACGCAGCATCAGCAACAAAACAAAAACGTGTGACATTTTTATAACTGTATTGTTCGCATGTTGATAGCATTTTAATGTATGCCTATAGGGAAGATAGGCCAAGTGGAGATATTCATATTGAAACATGTATTTTTTTATGTTCCTAAATTGTTTGATCAGACCCCAAGTTTGGGAGCCACTGTAAAAACCTCTCTTTCTGCTTGCTTCCTCTCTCTCTCTGTCTCCCTCTACTTCCACCTGCATGCATTGCAGCCTGCCTCAGCCTCTCCAATGAGCACCACATCACTGTCTGTCTCAGTAGCCTAGCTTAGTAGTGTTTGGTTTTCTCCTGCTGAGGTAGGCTCCGTTTAACATTAGATTCTTACTTCATCCTTCTAGACCTGACTGACTGTAGACAAGGCAGGAGTCGCGGGACACAGCATCTCGCAAACACACTGTCAGCAGAGCAACCTGCGGCCTGGGGTAGTTCGTTTCACGTCGCCCTCGGCAAGTGCCACGAGAAGGGGAATTAGCCGTTTGAGAGAGTGGTGAATGTGCTGATAAAATTAGGGAGGCATATCTGGGGGATGCCAGAGATCATAACAAACAAACCACTGTTCATGATTCCACTCATTCACAAAGAGGCAGGCGCGATTAGTCAGATCAAGAAAATAAGCGTTCTGAGCTTTGACCAACGCTGGGAGCAATATTTAGATGTTGATCCGTAATTCATTTTCTTTACTGTGTACAGTATTTGAATTAGGCTATTATTATTATTTTCAAATTAGAAAAACATTAACGACCTCTGTGTCCTCAAACGTAGTAACGGCCATGTGCTCATTGGAGGAGTAGACAATGATGATGTCATGAGTGATGCATATTGTGCATTCATGCCTCAACACCAGAAACAGGAAGAGGAAGTGCAATAAACTGCTGTGAAATGGAACCGCCCCACTGCTGCCATATTCTGCATATTCTGCAATAAGGTCATTTATATGTTGCTGTTTATTGTAGATATCATCAATAGGCAAAACAGTTGACCCCTAGTGACCACTACTGATGTCATTTCCTTAAACTATGGACCCAACAATGGACATCTCAAGACAATTATTATGACATGTCTATAATGAGGGAGTGATGTGATGATGGTTTTGATGAACAGTTCGGATGAGTTCCAAATGGCACCCTATTTCCTATTTAGTGCACTACTTTTATCCTGAGCCCATAGGACCTGGTGCTTTATAAAGGGTATAGGGTGCCACCATTTGGAACACACATTCAGTTTCATTTCTGTTTCTCTCTCTTCAGACCCGCAGCACAAGCAGCTGAGGAGGACCCCTCTGTTCTCTACAGTACAGTCAACAAACCCAGAACCAGGAAGACCTGAACACAACAAACACAGAACCAGGAAGACCTGAACACAACAAACCCAGAACCAAGAAGACCTGAACACAACAAACACAGAACCAGGAAGACCTGAACACAACAAACACAGAACCAGGAAGACCTGAACACAACAAACCCAGAACCAAGAAGACCTGAACACAACAAACCCAGAACCAGGAAGACCTGAACACAACAAACACAGAACCATGAAGACCTGAACACAACAAACACAGAACCAGGAAGACCTGAACACAAGAAACCCAGAACCAGGAAGACCTGAACACAACAAACCCAGAACCAAGAAGGCCTGAACACAACAAACCCAGAACCAAGAAGGCCTGAACACAGCAAACACAGAACTAAGAAGACCTGAACACAACAAACACAGAACTAAGAAGACCTGAACACAACAAACTCAGAACCAAGAAGCAAGAAGACCTGAACACAACGAACCCAGAAACAAGAAGACCTGAACACAACAAACACAGAACCAAGAAGACCTGAACACAACAAACACAGAACTAAGAAGACCTGAACACAACAAACTCAGAACCAAGAAGCAAGAAGACCTGAACACAACGAACCCAGAAACAAGAAGACCTGAACACAACAAACCCAGAACCAAGTAGACCTGAACACAACAAACCCAGAACCAAGAAGACCTGAACACAACAAACCCAGAACCAAGAAGACCTGAACACAACAAACCCAGAACCAAGAAGACCTGAA